>NC_074671.1:61013031-61038031 GCF_029448725.1 Salvelinus fontinalis
AAAGAGAGATGGATAGGGCAGGGCAGGGTAAGATAGGGCAACGCAGGATAGGGCAGGGCAGGGCAAGATAGGGCAGGGCAGGATAGGGCAGGGCAAGATAAGGCAGGGTAGGATAGGGCAGGGCAAGATAGGGCAGGGTAAGATAGGGCAGGGTAAGATAGGTCAGGGCAGGGCAGGGCAAGATAGGGCAAGGCAAGATAGGGCAGGATAGAGCAGGGCAGAATAGGGCAGGGCAGGATAGGGAAGGGCAAGACAGGGCCGGATAGGGCACGACAGGGCATGATGGGGCAGGATAGAGCAGGATAGGACAGGATAGAGCAGTTCAGGATAGAGCAGGGTAGAGTCGAACAGGGCAGGATAGAGCAGGGCAGGATAGAGCAGGACAGGATAGAGCATGCCAGGATAGAGCATGCCAGGATAGAGCAGGGCAGGATAGAGCAGGACAGGGTAGAGCATGCCAGGATAGAGCAGGGCAGGGTAGAGCAGGGCAGGATAGAGCAGGGCAGAATAGAGCAGGGCAGGATAGAGCAGGGCAGGATAGAGCAGGACAGGGTAGAGCAGGGCAGGATAGAGCAGGGCAGGTTAGAGCAGGGCAGGATAGAGCAGGGCAGGATAGAGCAGGGCAGGATAGAGCAGGGCAGGATAGAGCAGGACAGGGTAGAGCATGTCAGGATAGAGCAGGGCAGGGTAGAGCAGGGCAGGATAGAGCAGGGCAGGATAGAGCAGGGCAGGATAGAGCAGGGCAGGATAGAGCATGACAGGGTAGAGCATGTCAGGATAGAGCAGGGCAGTATAGACCAGGGCAGGTTGGAGCAGGGCAGGGTAGAGCAGGGCAGGGTAGAGCAGGGCAGGATAGAGCAGGGCAGGGTAGAGCAGGGCAGGATAGAGCAGGGCAGAATAGAGCAGGGCAGGATAGAGCAGGGCAGGATAGAGCAGGACAGGGTAGAGCAGGGCAGGATAGAGCAGGGCAGGTTAGAGCAGGGCAGGATAGAGCAGGGCAGGATAGAGCAAGGCAGGATAGAGCAGGGCAGGATAGAGCAGGACAGGGTAGAGCATGTCAGGATAGAGCAGGGCAGGGTAGAGCAGGACAGGATAGAGCAGGGCAGGATAGAGCAGGGCAGGATAGAGCATGACAGGGTAGAGCATGTCAGGATAGAGCAGGGCAGTATAGACCAGGGCAGGTTGGAGCAGGGCAGGGTAGAGCAGGGCAGGGTAGAGCAGGGCAGGATAGAGCAGGGCAGGGTAGAGCAGGGCAGGATAGAGCAGGGCAGAATAGAGCAGGGCAGGATAGAGCAGGGCAGGATAGAGCAGGACAGGGTAGAGCAGGGCAGGATAGAGCAGGGCAGGTTAGAGCAGGGCAGGATAGAGCAGGGCAGGATAGAGCAAGGCAGGATAGAGCAGGGCAGGATAGAGCAGGACAGGGTAGAGCATGTCAGGATAGAGCAGGGCAGGGTAGAGCAGGACAGGATAGAGCAGGGCAGGATAGAGCAGGGCAGGATAGAGCATGACAGGGTAGAGCATGTCAGGATAGAGCAGGGCAGTATAGACCAGGGCAGGTTAGAGCAGGGCAGGGTAGAGCAGGGCAGGGTAGAGCAGGGCAGGTTAGAGCAGGGCAGGGTAGAGCAGGGCAGGGTAGAGCAGGGCAGGTTAGAGCAGGGCAGGGTAGAGCAGGGCAGGATAGACCAGGGCAGGATAGAGCAGGGCAGGGCAGGGCAGGGTAGAGCAAGGCAGGATAGAGCAGGGCAGGAAAGAGCATGACAGGTTAGAGCAGGGCAGGATAGAGCAGGGCAGGTTAGAGCAGGGCAGGATAGAGCAAGGCAGGATAGAGCAGGGCAGGATAGAGCAGGACAGGGTAGAGCATGTCAGGATAGAGCAGGGCAGGGTAGAGCAGGGCAGGATAGAGCAGGGCAGGATAGAGCAGGGCAGGATAGAGCATGACAGGGTAGAGCATGTCAGGATAGAGCAGGGCAGTATAGACCAGGGCAGGTTAGAGCAGGGCAGGGTAGAGCAGGGCAGGGTAGAGCAGGGCAGGTTAGAGCAGGGCAGGGTAGAGCAGGGCAGGGTAGAGCAGGGCAGGTTAGAGCAGGGCAGGGTAGAGCAGGGCAGGATAGACCAGGGCAGGATAGAGCAGGGCAGGGCAGGGCAGGGTAGAGCAAGGCAGGATAGAGCAGGGCAGGAAAGAGCATGACAGGTTAGAGCAGGGCAGGATAGAGCAGGGCAGGATAGACCAGGGCAGGTTAGAGCAGGGCAGGGTAGAGCAGGGCAGGGTAGAGCAGGGAAGGGTAGAGCAAGGCAGGATAGAGCATGTCAGGATAGAGCAGGGCAGGGCAGGGCAGGGTAGAGCAAGGCAGGATAGAGCAGGGCAGGTTAGAGCAGGGCAGGGTAGAGCAGGGCAGGGTAGAGCAGGGAAGGGTAGAGCAGGGCAGGGTAGAGCAAGGCAGGATAGAGCATGTCAGGATAGAGCAGGGCAGGGTAGAGCAGGGAAGGATAGAGCATGTCAGGATAGAGCAGGGCAGGTTAGAGCAGGGCAGGGTAGAGCAGGGCAGGATAGCACAGGGCAGGTTAGAGCAGGGCAGGGTAGAGCAGGGCAGGGTAGAGCAGGGCAGGATAGAGCAGGGCAGGATAGAGCAGGGCAGAGTAGAGCAGGGCAGGATAGAGCAGGGCAGGGTAGAGCAGGGCAGGGTAGAGCAGGGCAGGGTAGAGCAGGGCAGGGTAGAGCAGGGCAGGAAAGAGCAGGGCAGGAAAGAGCAGGGCAGGTTAGAGCAGGGCAGGATAGAGCAGGGCAGGATAGAGCAGGGCAGGATAGAGCAGGGCAGGGTAGAGCAGGGCAGGGTAGAGCAGGGCAGGGTAGAGCAGGGCAGGTTAGAGCAGGGCAGGATAGAGCAGGGCAGGGTAGAGCAGGGCAGGATAGAGCAGGGCAGGTTAGAGCAGGGCAGGTTAGAGCAGGGCAGGGTAGAGCAGGGCAGGTTAGAGCAGGGCAGGATAGAGCAGGGCAGGTTAGACCAGGGCAGGTTAGAGCAGGGCAGGGTAGAGCAGGGCAGGGTAGAGCAGGGCAGGAAACAGCATGGCAGGTTAGAGCAGGGCAGGATAGAGCAGGGCAGGATAGACCAGGGCAGGGTAGAGCAGGGCAGGGTAGAGCAGGGAAGGGTAGAGCAGGGCAGGGTAGAGCAAGGCAGGATAGAGCAGGGCAGGAAAGAGCATGACAGGTTAGAGCAGGGCAGGATAGAGCAGGGCAGGATAGACCAGGGCAGGTTAGAGCAGGGCAGGGTAGAGCAGGGCAGGGTAGAGCAGGGAAGGGTAGAGCAAGGCAGGATAGAGCATGTCAGGATAGAGCAGGGCAGGGCAGGGCAGGGTAGAGCAAGGCAGGATAGAGCAGGGCAGGTTAGAGCAGGGCAGGGTAGAGCAGGGCAGGGTAGAGCAGGGAAGGGTAGAGCAGGGCAGGGTAGAGCAAGGCAGGATAGAGCATGTCAGGATAGAGCAGGGCAGGGTAGAGCAGGGAAGGATAGAGCATGTCAGGATAGAGCAGGGCAGGTTAGAGCAGGGCAGGGTAGAGCAGGGCAGGATAGCACAGGGCAGGTTAGAGCAGGGCAGGGTAGAGCAGGGCAGGGTAGAGCAGGGCAGGATAGAGCAGGGCAGGATAGAGCAGGGCAGAGTAGAGCAGGGCAGGATAGAGCAGGGCAGGGTAGAGCAGGGCAGGGTAGAGCAGGGCAGGGTAGAGCAGGGCAGGGTAGAGCAGGGCAGGAAAGAGCAGGGCAGGAAAGAGCAGGGCAGGTTAGAGCAGGGCAGGATAGAGCAGGGCAGGATAGAGCAGGGCAGGATAGAGCAGGGCAGGGTAGAGCAGGGCAGGGTAGAGCAGGGCAGGGTAGAGCAGGGCAGGTTAGAGCAGGGCAGGATAGAGCAGGGCAGGGTAGAGCAGGGCAGGATAGAGCAGGGCAGGTTAGAGCAGGGCAGGTTAGAGCAGGGCAGGGTAGAGCAGGGCAGGTTAGAGCAGGGCAGGATAGAGCAGGGCAGGTTAGACCAGGGCAGGTTAGAGCAGGGCAGGGTAGAGCAGGGCAGGGTAGAGCAGGGCAGGAAACAGCATGGCAGGTTAGAGCAGGGCAGGATAGAGCAGGGCAGGATAGACCAGGGCAGGGTAGAGCAGGGCAGGGTAGAGCAGGGAAGGGTAGAGCAGGGCAGGGTAGAGCAAGGCAGGATAGAGCAGGGCAGGAAAGAGCATGGCAGGTTAGACCAGGGCAGGTTAGAGCAGGGCAGGGTAGAGCAGGATAGGGTAGAGCAGGGCAGGGTAGAGCAGGGCAGGAAAGAGCATGGCAGGTTAGAGCAGGGCAGGATAGAGCAGGGCAGGATAGACCAGGGCAGGGTAGAGCAGGGCAGGGTAGAGCAGGGAAGGGTAGAGCAAGGCAGGATAGAGCATGTCAGGATAGAGCAGGGCAGGATAGACCAGGGCAGGTCAGAGCAGGGCAGGGTAACATGGATGGACACAGTGCAATGGTACTGTCTCTCTAACACACAGATGGGCATGGTACAACGGTACTGTCTCTCTGAGACACAGATGGGCATGGTACAACGGTACTGTCTCTCTGACACATGGATGGTCATGGTACAACGGTACTGTCTCTCTGACACACGGATGGACATGGTACAACGGTACTGTCTCTCTGACACACGGATGGGCATGGTACAACGGTACTGTCTCTCTAACACACGGATGGGCATGGTACAACGGTACTGTCGCTCTGACACACGGATGGGCATGGTACAACGGTACTGTCTCTCTGACACACGGATGGACATGGTACAGCGGTATTGTCTCTCTGACACATGGATGGACATGGTACAACGGTACTGTCTCTCTGACACATGGATGGGCATGGTACAACGGTACTGTCTCCCATTTGAACACAGTCTCTCCCTCTGAAACACACACAGTGTTGTAACGTGATGTAATGGTGCTTTCTCTCTCTTTCACGCAGACTCATACAGTACAAGACATGTTGCTGATTCACTCCTTCCTGTCTTCTATTGTCCTGTCATCACTCACATCAAACTCCCGTCTTTCACCACCTCTCCTCTCATCCTCTTCCTCATCCCTCTCTTTCCCCCTTTCTTCTTCTGTGGTTTACGGGTCCCATCCCCTCTGTTCATTTAGTCCTCTGAATTCTCCCGTCATAAAACCTGTGCAGGACTTTGGGCAAATTTAACGAGAAGCAGCTCGGCGCGGCCCAACCCAGCCCGTCAGAACCTTGCATTACACTGATCTGATTTACTATTGGCTCAAACTGGGTAGTAACTCACTGCCGTGACGGTTTATTGGCTCCCGTGTTCACTCCGCCCTCTCCTGAATGGCCACTTTGACCTTCTCTGGTAAGTCCATGCCCTTTGGTGGATAGCTAGGGCTTTCAAAAAAGACCTGGGACCTTATTCTGAAAGGAGAAGATCCTAATAAACAATAATTTACAGAGAAAACACACGAAAGCCTACTAATGTCCACTTTGAGTGCTCACTTACAGCAAAGTCATAAGAATGTGATTCATCTTGCAGGTTTTAACACTGAAATATCAAGAGAGTTGGAAGCGGAACACGCTGCTGTGCTCAGCCCTGTCAATGTGAAAGGTCTTAGAGCCTCCTGTGTACAGTTACAATCACGCTGCTGTGCTCAGCCCTGTCAATGTGAAAGGTCTTAGAGCCTCCTGTGTACAGTTACAATCACGCTGCTGTGCTCAGCCCTGTCAATGTGAAAGGTCTTAGAGCCTCCTGTATACAGTTACAATCACGCTGCTGTGCTCAGCCCTGTCAATGTGAAAGGTCTTAGAGCCTCCTGTGTACAGTTACAATCACGCTGCTGTGCTCAGCCCTGTCAATGTGAAAGGTCTTAGAGCCTCCTGTGTACAGTTACAATCACGCTGCTGTGCTCAGCCCTGTCAATGTGAAAGGTCTTAGAGCCTCCTGTGTACAGTTACAATCACGCTGCTGTGCTCAGCCCTGTCAATGTGAAAGGTCTTAGAGCCTCCTGTATACAGTTACAATCACGCTGCTGTGCTCAGCCCTGTCAATGTGAAAGGTCTTAGAGCCTCCTGTGTACAGTTACAATCACGCTGCTGTGCTCAGCCCTGTCAATGTGAAAGGTCTTAGAGCCTCCTGTGTACAGTTACAATCACGCTGCTGTGCTCAGCCCTGTCAATGTGAAAGGTCTTAGAGCCTCCTGTATACAGTTACAATCACGCTGCTGTGCTCAGCCCTGTCAATGTGAAAGGTCTTAGAGCCTCCTGTGTACAGTTACAATCACGCTGCTGTGCTCAGCCCTGTCAATGTGAAAGGTCTTAGAGCCTCCTGTATACAGTTACAATCACGCTGCTGTGCTCAGCCCTGTCAATGTGAAAGGTCTTAGAGCCTCCTGTATACAGTTACAATCACGCTGCTGTGCTCAGCCCTGTCAATGTGAAAGGTCTTAGAGCCTCCTGTATACAGTTACAATCACGCTGGCATTACTTTCAGAACCTTGATGTCATTTTTCAAAACTCTAGACACAAAACTCACAACCAATGATCAAAATGCACATTTTTCAAAACTCCAACACTTCTTCCAATTGCTTGGATACAATACACGTAAAGCTGAGATCGTTTGTTCATTGAACTAAAATCACCTGTTCAAAATGACACAACTAAACATCAAAGTATTACCATTTCAAAATGCAATTCACACATTACATCTGAGATGACTGTCTATTCATTTCATTACAATGATCTAACTATCAATTGATACAACTGCTCAAAATGATAAGTACCTGTTGCATTACTCTTAATGCATAGTTTTATGGAAACTGACAAACAATATTCCATGTTTAGATCATGAGCGTTTCAGGATAACGAGATCCATTGACACCAATTACCGTGGAACATGAACCAATTGGACTACATTATCTATGGATGTAATATTTCATCATATTTCATCATCATTCTTTATCAGACACTGTTTCTATGGTCCAATGTACCACTTTTCCAGACCATGTTTTCAGATTTGACATTACTGTACACCGGCCACTTTATTAGGTACACCTATCTAGTACTGGGCAGGACCCCCTTTTGCCTAACAGCCTGAATTATTCACGGGGTTGTACGTTAAGAGATGCCCTTCTACACACCACTGTTTTACAGTAAAAAGCTGTTATTTGAGCGTTTGTGGCCTTTCTGTTAGCTTGAATGAGTCTGGACATTCTCCTCTGACCTCTCTCATTAGCAAGGTGTTTTGGCCCACAGAACTGCCGCTCACTGAATGTGTTTTGTTTATCGCACCATTCTCTGTAAACTCTAGAGACTGTAGTGCCTAAAAATCCCAGGAAGGCAGCTGTTTCTGAGATGCTGGAATCACCATGTGTGGCATCAACAATCATACCACGGTCAAAGTTGCAGCCACGTGATTTGCTGTTCGTATGTAACCTAGAGCTGATGGCATGACCTATGTCATTGTGTGGTATAATGTCAGGTTCCACCATGCTCAAATGGTGCAAGCATGGTTTCACGCCCATCCACAATTTACCACCCTGTACTTACCCCCATACTCTCCTTTCCTTAACCTGATTGAGGCATTTTTCTCCACATGGAGGTGGAAGGTATATGACAGGCGCCCTCACATACAAGCCACCCTTCTCCAGGCCATGGATGACGCATGCAATGACATCACAGCAGACCAGTGTCAGGCCTGGATTCGCCATGCCCGAAGATTCTTCCCAAGATGTCTGGCTAATGAAAACATCCTTAGTGAAGCGGATGAGAACCTGTGGCCAAATCCACAAGACAGGGTTGATGGAAATATAGAAGTACAGTAATCAATCTTTTGTTTAGCGTTTTACAGGAAGCCAGGTGAGGAACACTGCAGTTGACCTTTAACTGGTTTTTCTTTTTTTGTAGCTAATTATTTTTGATTCAAAGAAACCTATGTTGTGATTTTATTGTATTTCATCGATAAATTTCATATTTTGTTCAATGATTCCACTGTGTCTGTAGTATTCTCTCTACTAGTCCTTTTACAGTGATGTATTTACGTGTAGTAGCATAATGAAACATGTATCACATATTTTGTACTACACTATTTAATGATTGTACGAACAACTACACAGTGAAACTATCGGTTTCTTGTGTGTGGGTGATCTAAATGAATGTTCCTATGGTATTTCATGATAAATTAGTTATTTGAACCAATGATTCTGCAAGTGCAAGTTTCTTTAAAGATATGAATGTACAATGCAATGTTTTGAACATTGGACAGCCTGTGTTACAAGTGATGAACGTTTTGAGTTTTGTGTCAAGAGATTTGAAAAATGACCACACGGTTCTGAAATTAGTGGCAAAGTGATTGTTAAAAACTGCAATAAGGTTCCCTGTCAGAAATCACTTGAAGTCACCCTCTACTTTCTGTTCTGAGTGGAGGGAGTTCAGGTAAATTGACTCAGCGAGTCAAGCTTTTCCCATAAAACGCTTGACTTCCTGACTTGAAGCGCTCTGAGTGGGAGAGAGAACAATCTGTGAGTGCGTGTAGCACGCAGCACCTGCTATTTCAAAACAGAGAGAGAGAGAGAGAGAGAGAGAGAGAGAGAGAGAGAGAGAGAGAGAGAGAGAGAGAGAGAGAGAGAGAGAGAGAGAGAGAGAGAGAGAGAGAGGCTCATGTATTTTCCTGGTGGTTAAAAGAGACCTGTGTGACACAAAGCATTCTGAGAAAATCAATTCCAAGCTCTTACGGTTCGCTCAATGTTTCACCCCTCCGGTGATGCTTTCCAAAAACATGGTCATATTCTGAAAGGCAGACACACGCCCTCTCTCCCCTTCCCTCCTCCTCTCTCCCCTTCCCTCCTCCTCTCTCCCCTTCCCTCCTCCTCTCTCCCCTTCCCTCCTCCTCTCTCCCCTCCTCCTCTCTCCCCTTCCCTCCTCCTCTCTCCCCTTCCCTCCTCCTCTCTCCCTGTCCCTCCTCCTCTCTCCCCTTCCCTCCTCCTCTCTCCCCGTCCCTACTCCTCTCTCCCCTTCCCTTCTCCTCTCTCCCATTCCCTCCTCCTCTCTCCCCTTCCCTCCCCCTCTCTCCCCTTCCCTCCTCCTCTCTCCCCTTCCCTCCTCCGCTCTCCCCTTCCCTCCTCCTCTCTCTCTTTCTACTCTTTCTCCCCTGCAGTCCTCTTTTCTTATCTTAGACGAACCGGGACCTGAGAATGATTTTCAAAAGTAAATCTCACCCCGAGGAGTTGAGTAGTGTTCACCTATACCCTGTCACTCCCACGCCTCTCTAACACACGCACGCACGCACGCACACACACACACACACACACACACACACACACACACACACACACACACACACACACACACACACACACACACACACACACACACACACACACACACACACACACACACACACACACACACACACTGAGGTATTCCCTTATTCCCCAGTAAACAGCTATAAGCTGTATAGTTCTATGTGCTGTTGTGAGGAAGAGCGTGTGTGTGTGTTTCTGTGTGTGTGTTTCTGTGTGTGTGTTTCTGTGTGTGTGTTTCTTTGTGTGTGTTTCTGTGTGTGTGTTTCTGTGTGTGTGTTTCTGTGTGTGTGTTTCTGTTTCTGTTAAGCCTTACAGGCAACAGTGTTGGTTGAGTAAAGATCTACCCTCACACACACAGCACAGCAGTTGTTGCTAATGGATGTTGACTACAAGGTTTCTCCCCTCTTTGAATAGACTTTTTCCAGGTTCCAGCTCATCGTTTGTGGCAGACTCTCTGTTCATCCACACAGGCCAGAGGATGTTGTCTCCTGTTCCAAAACACAGGCTAGCAAACTACAGTGACATGAACACACCATGTAGAACTGAAGTGAAGGCACACGTATACACACACACACACGCACGCACGCACACACACACACACACACACACACACACACACACACACACACACACACACACACACACACACACACACACACACACACACACACACACACACACACACACACACACACACACACACACACACACACACACACACACACACACACACACACACACACACACACACACACACACACGAGAGCTAAAACATACATAGATAGACAGGGAAACAACTCTCCCTCTCCTTTAAATTTCCTCTCCTTTAAATCTCCTCTCCCTCTCCACTCCCTCTCCTCTCCTTTAAATCTCCTCTCCTCTCCTTTAAATCTCCTCTCCCTCTCCACTCCCTCTCCTCTCCTTTAAATCTCCTCTCCTCTCCTTTAAATCTCCTCTCCCTCTCCTCAGCCCTGACAGAACTACTAAGTAAACAAGATCAAGGGTGCCAGCTCTGATACTCAGGGACTGAGAGAACTGGCCCCTCGTCTCCTCTGCCTGAGTGAGAGAAGGAACACTTAAGCGAGAGAGGAAAGATGAGGGAAAAAGAGAAAAGCATTTTTTCACAGTGTAAAGCTCTGAGAGTGAGGGTAGTGTGGTGTGTGTGTGTGTGTGTGTGTGTGTGTGTGTGTGTGTGTGTGTGTGTGTGTGTGTGTGTGTGTGTGTGTGTGTGTGTGTGTGTGTGTGTGTGTGTGTGTGTGTGTGTGTGTGTGTGTGTGTGTGTGTGTGTGTGTGTGTGTGTGTGTGTGTGTGTGTGTGTGTGTGTGTGTGTGAAAAGCCAGAGCATAGGCGGTTCAGAAATTCCTGTTCAATAAAATAAAAGTTTGTTGAAACCTTTAGATTGTTTTCAAAGATAGTAGCTGCTGGTTAGCAATTTCCACACACGGGTTACAATACATTGAAATAATGATGATGATAATATGAATACACACACATACACACATTTGTGCTACAACCAAGAACAATGATGTTGAGTAGTGGCCCTTCAACAGACATTGAGAGACAAAGCTATTCAAACTCCAAACCCTCCAACACTGTTACTAAGACTCCACTCCAAGCTTGTTCTGCTGTTACTAAGACTCCACTCCAAGCTTGTTCTGCTGTTACTAAGACTCCACTCCAAGCTTGTTCTATTGTTACTAAGACTCCACTCCAAGCTTGTTCTGCTGTTACTAAGACTCAACTCCAAGCTTGTTCTGTTGTTACTAAGACTCCACTCCAAGCTTGTTCTGCTGTTACTAAGACTCCACTCCAAGCTTGTTCTGCTGTTACTAAGACTCCACTCCAAGCTTGTTCTGCTGTTACTAAGACTCCACTCCAAGCTTGTTCTGCTGTTACTAAGACTCCACTCCAAGCTTGTTCTGCTGTTACTAAGACTCCACTCCAAGCTTGTTCTGCTGTTACTAAGACTCCACTCCAAGCTTGTTCTGCTGTTACTAAGACTCCACTCCAAGCTTGTTCTGTTGTTACTAAGACTCCACTCAAAACATGTTCTGTTGTTACTAAGACTCCACTCCAAGCTTGTTCTGTTGTTACTAAGACTCCACTCCAAGCTTTTTCTGCTGTTACTAAGACTCCACTCCAAGCTTGTTCTGCTGTTACTAAGACTCCACTCCAAGCTTGTTCTGCTGTTACTAAGACTCCACTCCAAGCTTGTTCTGCTGTTACTAAGACTCCACTCCAAGCTTGTTCTGCTGTTACTAAGACTCCACTCCAAGCTTGTTCTATTGTTACTAAGACTCCACTCCAAGCTTGTTCTGCTGTTACTAACACTCCACTCCAAGCTTGTTCTGCTGTTACTAAGACTCCACTCCAAGCTTGTTCTGCTGTTACTAAGACTCCACTCCAAGCTTGTTCTGCTGTTACTAAGACTCAACTCCAAGCTTGTTCTGCTGTTACTAAGACTCCACTCCAAGCTTGTTCTGTTGTTACTAAGACTCCACTCCAAGCTTGTTCTGTTGTTACTAAGACTTCACCCCAAGCTTGTTCTATTGTTACTAAGACTCCACTCCAAGCTTGTTCTGCTGTTACTAAGACTCCACTCCAAGCTTGTTCTGTTGTTACTAAGACTCCACTCCAAGCTTGTTCTGCTGTTACTAAGACTCCACTCCAAGCTTGTTCTGTTGTTACTAAGACTCCACTCCAAGCTTGTTCTATTGTTACTAAGACTCCACTCCAAGCTTGTTCTGTTGTTACTAAGACTCCACTCCAATCTTGTTCTGTTGTTACTAAGACTCCACTCCAAGCTTGTTCTGCTGTTACTAAGACTCCACTCCAAGCTTGTTCTGCTGTTACTAAGACTCCTTGGCATCATCACTGAGATGAGTCACACACACACATACACACACACACACAAACACACACACACACACACACACACACACACACACACACACACACACACACACACACACACACACACACACACACACACACACACACACACACACACACACACACACACACACACACACACACACACACAGTGGCTCGGATGTGTGTGTATATTGTGTGTGTGTGAGTGTGTGTGAGTGTGTGCAGTTGTAAACATTGTCTGCTCCTGCTTTCTGTTAAGTGGTGCACTGGGCACCCGTTTTGCCCCATATGCTGTGAGTGACTGGCAAGGCTGGCACGGGCTGGCACTGGCTGGCACAGACTGGCAACGGGCCGATGGTAGGGTTGAGCGGGCCCACCTGTCGACAGAGATCTGGATGGGCAAACATTTCAATCCTGGCTTGGCACCTCTCACACACACACCTCCCCTGCTCAGCTCTTACGCAGATCAGAGACGGAGACAGAGCAGGCCAAGACTGAGACAGACCAGGTCAGAGATAGAGACAGACCAGAGACATACCAGAGACAGACCAAAGACAGAGACAGACCAGGTCAGAGATAGAGACAGACCAGAGACAGAGACATACCAGAGACAGACCAGGCCAGAGACATTCCAGAGACAGACTAGAGACAGAGACAGACCAGAGACAGAGACATACCAGAGACAGACCAGGCCAGAGACATTCCAGAGACAGACCAGAGACAGAGACACACCAGATACAGAGACAGACCAGAGACAGACCAGGCCAGAGACATTCCAGAGACAGACCAGAGACAGAGACAGACCAGAGACAGAGACATACCAGAGACAGACCAGGCCAGAGACATTCCAGAGACAGACCAGAGACAGAGACACACCAGATACAGAGACAGACCAGAGACAGAGCAGGCCAGAGATAGAGACAGACCAGAGTCAGAGACAGACCAGAGACAGAGACAGACCAGAGACAGACCAGAAATAGAGACAGACCAGAGATAGAGACAGACAAGAGATAGAGACAGACCAGGGACAGAGACAGACCAGGCCAAGGAGCTTCCATACACTGAAGACAGGCCAAGACAACGTCAATGTCTCAAATGGCACCCTATTCTCTATAGAGTGCACTACTTTAGACTGGAACCCATGATGATAACCCTAACCCAAACTGACATGGTCCAAGCACACCAAGACAGTCGTGAAGAGGGCACGACAAGACCTATTAACCCTCAGGAGACTGAAAAGATTTGGCATGGGTCCTCAGATCCTCAAAAGGTTCTACAGCTGCACCATCGAGAGCATCCTGACTGGTTGCATCACTACCTGGTATGGCAACTGCTCGGCTTCTTTTACACTGCTGCTAGTCTCTGTTATTATCTATGCATAATAACTTTACTAACTCTACCTACATGTACATTCCAACTCAATTACCTTACATCTTTTTTAATTTGGAGAGAGAGCTAGAGAGAGAGAAGAGGAAGAGTGAGGTATGGTAGGAAAGGAAAGGAGGTGGGCTCTCTACAGTGTAGTGACTTTGCCCCTGCCCACCTCCACCGCCCCTTCCCCACCTCCACCGCCCCTTCCCCACCTCCACCTCCCCTTCCCCACCTCCACCGCCCCTTCCCCACCTCCACCTCCCCTTCCCCACCTCCACCTCCCCTTCCCCACCTCCACCGCCCCTTCCCGACCTCCACCTCCCCTTCCCCACCTCCACCTCCCCTCCCCTTCCCCACCTCCACCTCCCCTTTCCCACCACCTCCCCTTACCCACCTCAACCGCCCCTTTCCGACCTCCACCTCCCCTTCCCCACCTCCACCTCCCCTTTCCCACCACCTCCCATTCCCCACCTCCACCTCCCATTCCCCACCTCCACCTCCCATTCCCCACTTCCACCTCCCCTTCTCCACCTCCACCTCCCCTTCCCCACCTCCACCGCCCCTTCTCCACCTCGCCCCTTCCTCACCTCCACCGTCCCTTCCCCACCTCCACCTCACCTTCCCCACCTCCCCTTCCCCATCTCCACCGCCCCTTCCCCATCTCCACCTCACCTTTCCCACCTCCCCTTTCCCACCACCTCCCATTCCCCACCTCCACCTCCCATTCCCCACCTCCACCTCCCATTCCCCACTTCCACCTCCCCTTCTCCACCTCCACCTCCCCTTCCCCACCTCCACCGCCCCTTCTCCACCTCGCCCCTTCCCAACCTCCACCTCCCCTTCCCCACCTCCATCTCCCCTTCCCCACCTCCACCTCCCCTTTCCCCCCTCCACCGCCCCTTACCCAACTCCACCTCCCATTCCCCACCTCCACCTCCCATTCCCCACCTCCACCACCCCTTCCCCACCTCCCACTCTTTGTTTCCCAGTCACCTTGAGAAGACGAGGGGGGGACATGTGTGGTCATCAGAGCGTGTCCAGTGTGGTAGTATGCTAATGACATGCACGAGGAACCAGAACATTCATCATATCCACATCTATATGTGTGTGGTGTGGTGTGGTGTGGTGTGGTGTGGTGTGTTGTGTGTGTGTGTGTGTGTGTGTGTGTGTGTGTGTGTGTGTGTGTGTGTGTGTGTGTGTGTGTGTGTGTGTGTGTGTGTGTGTGTGCGTGCGTGCGTGCGTGCGTGCGTGCGTGCGTGCGTGCGTGCGTGCGTGCGTGCGTGTGTGTGTGTGTGTGAGGCTGTTATATGAATCTTGTGCCAGAACACATGCTGAGTTACAAACATGTGTGTTTGATAGCAAGGCTAGATCTATACATGAACAACATCTATACATATTCAACAGGGCATCATACAACGTCAGCCTGATAGAGAAATGATATTTCTACTTTCCAAGAGAATCCTCTGGGCTTTGCTTGCATTGATTTACACAGTGGAGAAAAAGTCCTGTCTCCCACTCCTGCAAGTAACTGTAGGGGAAGGTCTGTGTAGGGGAAGGTGTGTGTAGGGGAAGATGTATTTCGGGGAAGGTGTCTGTAGGGGAAGGTGTCTGTAGGGGAAGGTGTATTTCGGGGAAGGTGTCTGTAGAGGAAGGTGTGTGTAGGGGAAGGTGTAGGTCTGTAGGGGAAGGTGTATGTCTGTAGGGGAAGGTGTTTGTATGGGAAGGAGTGTGTAAGGGAAGGTGTATGTAGGGGAAGGTGTGTGTAAGGGAAGGTGTAGGTCTGTAGGGGAAGGTGTATGTCTGTAGGGGAAGGTGTCTGTCTGTAGGGGAAGGTGCTTGTCTGTAGGGGAAGGTGTCTGTCTGTAGGGGAAGGTGTCTGTCTGTAGGGGAAGGTGTCTGTAGGGGAAGTTGTGTGCATTTGTCTTTCATGATAAGCCATGTGAGTAATGTGAGTGGTAGCTACCCTATCTGCCCCCCCCCCCCCCTGTGGTAGCTACCCTATCTGCCCCCCCCCCCCCCTGTGGTAGCTACAACACCATTATCCCTCCTCTCCTCCTCCTCTGTGGTAGCTACAACACCATTATCCCTCCTCTCCTCCTCCTCTGTGGTAGCTACAACACCATTATCCCTCCTCTCCTCCTCCTCTGTGGTAGCTACAACACCATTACCCCTCCTCTCCTCCCCCTCTGTGGTAGCTACAACACCATTATCCCTCCTCTCTTCCCCCTCTGTGGTAGCTACAACACCATTATCCCTCCTCTCCTCCTCATCTGTGACAGCTACAACACCATTATCCCTCCTCTCCTCCTCCTCTGTGGTAGCTACAACACCATTATCCCTCCTCTCCTCCTCCTCTGTGGTAGCTACAACACCATTATCCCTCCTCTCCTCCTCATCTGTGACAGCTACAACACCACTATCCCCCCTCTCCTCCTCCTCTGTGGTAGCTACAACACCAGTATCCTTCCTCTCCTCCCCCTCTGTGGTAGCTACAACACCATTATCCCTCCTATCATACCCCTCTGTGGTAGATGCAACACCATTATCCCTCCTCTCCTCCTCCTCTGTGGTAGCTACAACACCATTATCCCTCCTCTCCTCCTCATCTGTGACAGCTACAACACCATTATCCCTCCTCTCCTCCTCCTCTGTGGTAGCTACAACACCATTATCCCCCCTCTCCTCCCCCTCTGTGGTAGCTACAACACCATTATCCCTCCTCTCCTCCTCCTCTGTGGTAGCTACAACACCATTATCCCCCCTCTCCTCCCCCTCTGTGGTAGCTACAACACCATTATCCCTCCTCTCCTCCTCCTCTGTGGTAGCTACAACACCATTATCCCCCCTCTCCTCCCCCTCTGTGGTAGCTACAACACCATTACCCCTCCTCTCCTCCCCCTCTGTGGTAGCTACAACACCATTATCCCTCCTCTCCTCCTCCTCTGTGGTAGCTACAACACCATTATCCCCCTCTCCTCCCCCTCTGTGGTAGCTACAACACCATTATCCCTCCTCTCCTCCTCCTCTGTGCCCATTGCCTTCCCTTCTCAAGTGTTTTGATTAGCTTGATGGAAAAGTGTGTGTGTGTGTGTGTGTGTGTGTGTGTGTGTGTGTGTGTGTGTGTGTGTGTGTGTGTGTGTGTGTGTGTGTGTGTGTGTGTGTGTGTGTGTGTGTGTGTGCGTGCGTGCGTGCGTGCGTGCGTGCGTGCGTGCGTGCGTGCGTGTGTGTGTGTGTGCATGTGAGTCCAGTAATGTCATTACTATGAGCCGGAATAGGAGCCCCTTGACATCTGATGTTACCACCGTGACAGGTGGATGACAACAAACCAATCAGATGACAGCGTCCTCCTAACGCCCAGGTGGCGGCATCACGTGATTGGCTGGCTCGGAACTGTCAGTTGGATGCCTCTGGGCAATTTACTTGAGAGGACGCAGTAACCGCGACGGTGAAAACACGTTGTGTGTCCCTTAGTGTGGAGTCAGCAAGTTTGATTCAGTGGGTTGGTTATGAAATGACGTTAAGAGAAATTGTAGCATGACACAATTGGCTCTCTAGAGGTACAAACTGTAATGGTATTTAAAGGTACAATGGACATACACTAAACAGGATACCACTACAGTGACACGCTTCGTACCTTTCAAGTACAATTTGATACCTTTTCTTCTAAAGAGTGGTCATGAGAAGAAGCACACTGCAAGGTGAGGATAGTACAGAAACAGAAAGCTGGGAAGTAGCTAATTGTGTTTCTTAGAACAAGCGGGTGGGTTTAACACCGCGAGTACGAGACGTTGAAAAGACGTTGAAAATACATATTTTGGGTTGAAAAGACGTGGAAAAAATATCGTTCAACCAATTCTGCTCCCTGGGGAGTGTCAGCAGTTCCAGTGAGACTGCTGAGGGCACTCTGACCTTCACTTGTTCTCCTCTTCACTCACAGACGTGTTTCTCTCTTTTCTTTCTCTCTCTTTCTTGTGTTTTTCTCTGTGTGTTTTAATCGAAATGTTGCATTTCTGAAGTAAATAGTAGGCAAAGTCAATAATGAGATTAACATCACCTGTGGCGAGAAGTGTTCTTTTGAAACATAAAGGGTATAATAAATATATAATGTATAATAAAATTATGTTTACGTGATCCTTGATCCACAAATGCCTGTGTAGAAAAATGCAACGTGTTTGTATGAAACAACAATGGTAAAAATAATGTGTATCAATCGAATGTGCTTAAAGCGAATGTGTTTCACTTAATGTGCTTAAAGGGAATGTGTTTCACTTAATGTGCTTAAAGGGAATGTGTTTCACTTAATGTGCTTAAAGGGAATGTGTTTCACCTAATGTGCTTAAAGGGAATGTGTTTCACTTAATGTGCTTAAAGGGAATGTGTTTCACCTAATGTGCTTAAAGGGAATGTGTTTCACCTAATGTGCTTAAAGGGAATGTGTTTGTCACGTTCCTGACCTATTTCTGTTAGTTTGTTATATGTGTTAGTTGGTCAGGACGTGAGTTTGGGTGGGCATTCTATGTTTTCTGTTTCTGTGTTGGTTTATTGGGTTGCCTGGTATGGCTCTTAATTAGAGGCAGGTGTTTGGCGTTCCTCTAATTAAGAGTCTGTACACCATGCGGGACTGTTTACGGTTTGTTCGGTTTGTGTAGCCTATGTTTCCTATTCGTGCGTTCTTCTTGTTTTATGTAAGTTCGTCGTCTAGGTCTGTCTACACCGTTTGTTGTTTTTGTTAGTTTAGTCAAGTTCGTGTTTTCGTTAATAAAATTATGTCATTTCACTACGCTGCGCCTTGGTTCCCTCAATACTCCTCCTCTTCAGATGAAGAGGAGGAGGACTGCCGTTACAGTGTTTCACCTAATGTGCTTAAAGGGAATGTGTTTCACCTAATGTGCTTAAAGGGAATGTGTTTCACCTAATGTGCTTAAAGGGAATGTGTTTCACCTAATGTGCTTAAAGGGAATGTGTTTCACCTAATGTGCTTAAAGGGAATGTGTTTCACCTAATGTGCTTAAAGGGAATGTGTTTCACCTAATGTGCTTAAAGGGAATGTGTTTCACCTAATGTGCTTAAAGGGAATGTGTTTCACATTAAATTCAGTAATGGAACAGTGAGTCAACAGTAAAGGTTGGTGTAATTCATGATGTTTTCATCTAGATTTGTCTTGATTACAGCTCGTTATGATTACTAGTACAGGATGATCCTTTAAGCCTGTCATGTGTTCACTCTGCAGGTGGACAACGTTCCCTGTGTGTGCGTGTGCGTGTGCGTGTGCGTGTGCGTGTGCGTGTGCGTGTGCGTGCGTGCGTGTGTGTGTGTCATTTGTGCATGTGAGTAAGTAACATGTGTGCCCAAACCATATATGTGAGTGTGCGCCTGTGGTGATTTCCATGTGTGTGTGTGTGCGTGGTGACTTACATATGAGTGTGTGTCACTAATCCACTGTCCAGAGTGTGTAAACATCCTTGCACGTAAATGCCCTCATCTGTTTCCCTTCCCCAGTAATTACACTGACTAACGAGCAGCACAACAGACCAGGGACTCAGAGAGATAGAGAGATATAGAGAGGGAGAGAAGAAGAGATGGTGGAGGGAGAAGAGAGAGAAAGAGAGATGGGGCGGGAGAGAGAAAGAGAGATGGGGAGGGAGAGAGAAAGAGAGATGGGGAGGGAGAGAGAGAGAAAGAGAGATGGGGCGGGAGAGAGAGAGAAAGAGAGATGGGGGCGGGAGAGAGAGAGAGAAAGAGAGATGGGGCGGGAGAGAGAGAGAAAGAGAGATGGGGCGGGAGAGAGAGAAAGAGAGATGGGAGGGAGAGGGAGAGGGAGAGAGAGAGATGGGGAGGGAGAGGGAGAGGGAGAGAAAGAGAGATGGGGAGGGAGAGGGAGAGGGAGAGAAAGAGAGATGGGGAGGGAGAGGGAGAGAAAGAGAGATGGGGAGGGAGAGGGAGAGAAAGAGAGATGGGGAGGGAGAGGGAGAGATGAGAGGGAGAGAAAGAGAGATGGGGAGGGAGAGGGAGAGAAAGAGAGATGGGGAGGGAGAGAGAGAAAGAGAGATGGGGAGGGAGAGAAGAGAGAAAGAGAGATGGGGAGGGACAGAGAGAAAGAGAGATGGGGAGGGAGAGGGAGAGAAAGAGAGATGGGGAGAGAGAGGGAGAAAGAGAGATGGGGAGGGAGAGAGAGAGAAGAGAGAGATGAGAGGGAGAGAAAGAGAGATGGGGAGGGAGAGGGAGAGAAAGAGAGATGGGAGAGGGAGAGAGAGAAAGAGAGATGGGGAGGGCAGAGAGAGAGAAAGAGAGATGGGGAGGGAGAGGGAGAGAAAGAGAGATGGGGAGGGAGAGGGAGAGAAAGAGAGATGGGGGAGGGAGAGGGAGAGAAAGAGAGATGGGGAGGGAGAGAGAGAGGGAAAGAAAGAGAGATGGGGCGGGAGAGAGAGAGAAAGAGAGATGGGGCGGGAGGAGAGAGAGAAAGAGAGATGGGGCGGGAGAGAGAGAGAAAGAGAGATGGGGCGGGAGAGAGAGAAAGAGGAGATGGGGCGGGACAGAGAGAGAAAGAGAGATGGGGCGGGAGAGAGAGAGAAAGAGAGATGGGGCGGGAGAGAGAGAGAAAGAGAGATGGGGAGGGAGAGAGAGAGAAAGAGAGATGGGGAGGGAGAGGGAGAGAGAGAGAAAGAGAGATGGGGAGGGAGAGGGAGAGGGAGAGAAAGAGAGATGGGGAGGGAGAGGGAGAGGGAGAGAAAGAGAGATGGGGAGGGAGAGGGAGAGGGAGAGAAAGAGAGATGGGGAGGGAGAGGGAGAGAAAGAGAGATGGGGAGGGAGAGGGAGAGAAAGAGAGATGGGGAGGGAGAGGGAGAGAAAGAGAGATGGGGAGGGAGAGAGAGAAAGAGAGATGGGGAGAGAGAGGGAGAAAGAGAGATGGGGAGGGAGAGAGAGAGAGAAAGAGAGATGGGGAGGGAGAGAGAGAGAAAGAGAGATGGGGAGGGAGAGAGAGAGAAAGAGAGATGGGAGGGAGAGGGAGAGAAAGAGAGATGGGGAGGGAGAGGGAGAGAAAGAGAGATGGGGAGGGAGAGGGAGAGAAAGAGAGATGGGGAGGGAGAGGGAGAGAAAGAGAGATGGGAGGGAGAGGGAGAGGGAGAGAAAGAGAGATGGGGAGGGAGAGGGAGAGAAAGAGAGATGGGGAGGGAGAGGAGAGAAAGAGAGATGGGGAGAGAGAGGGAGAAAGAGAGATGGGGAGGAGAGAGAGAGAGAAAGAGAGATGGGGAGGGAGAGAGAGAGAAAGAGAGATGGGAGGGAGAGGGAGAGAAAGAGAGATGGGGAGGGAGAGGGAGAGAAAGAGAGATGGGGAGGGAGAGGGAGAGAAAGAGAGATGGGGAGGGAGAGGAGAGAGAGAAAGAGAGATGGGGAGGGAGAGGGAGAGAGATAAAGAGAGATGGGGAGGGAGAGGGAGAGAAGGAGAGATGGGGAGGGAGAGGGAGAGAAAGAGAGATGGGGAGGGAGAGGGAGAGTGAGAGAAAGAGAGATGGGGAGGGAGAGGGAGAGAGAGAGAGATGGAGAGGGGGAGAAAGAGAGATGGGGAGGGAGAGGGAGAGGGAGAGAAAGAGAGATGGGGGAGGGAAGAGGGAGAGAAAGAGAGATGGGGAGGGGGAGAGAGAGAAAGAGAGATGGGGAGGGAGAGGGAGATAAAGAGAGATGGGGAGGGAGAGGGAGAGAAAGAGAGATGGGGAGGGAGAGAAAGAGAGATGGGAGGGAGAGAGAGAGAAAGAGAGATGGGGAGGGAGAGGGAGAGAAAGAGAGATGGAGAGGGAGAGAAAGAGAGATGGGGAGGGAGAGGGAGAGAAAGAGAGATGGGGAGGGAGAGGGACGAGGGAGAGAAAGAGAGAGGGAGAGGGAAAGGGAGAGAAAGAGTGATGGGGAGGGAAAGGGAGAGAAAGAGAGATGGGGAGGGAGAGGGAGAGAAAGAGAGATGGGGAGGGAGAGAGAGACAGAGAGATGGGGAGGGAGAGGGAAGGAGAGGGAGAGAAAGAGAGAGTACTGACAGAAAATATGTGTTCCTTTGCATAATATATATCCCTCCCTCAGAATCCCCATATTACTCAGAGGAGATCTTCCCCACCCCTTGAGGAAGGAGACATGTCATTTCCAGGCCCAGGGAAATGTGCTCATCTGAGAGGAAACAAATCTGGGACCTGTTGCAGCTCTGTAGATGCCTGGGTCTGTACTTTGTCAATGGTAGGTTTTGGGGGGACTCTTTGGGGGGATTCACCTATTGCTCACCTGTTGGCCACAGCACAGTAGACTATATGATTACAGACATTGACCCTTTCTCGCTCAGCTCATTCACTGTCAAGCCACTAACACCTCTGTCTGATCACAGCCAAATTACGTTGTTCCTCAAAAGAACAGACATGGAAACAACCACACATTCATAGCCCAGTAAGCTGTACAACATCAGACATTCATACAGATGGGTCCAAAACAGCACAGAAGAATACCAGAAAGCAAACGGTAACCAAAATATCCAAACACTCTTAGATAACTTTCTGGATACCACATTCACTCCCAGTAAAGAAGGCATCAATCTAACAGTACAAAACATCAACTATATATTCAGGCAAACGGCAAAAGAAGCACAATTGAAATTGATAAAAAACAAAACAAAAAAGATCACAGATGACAACTGGTTTGATGCAGATTGTAAAATTATAAGGAAAAAACTCAGAACACTGTCAAACCAAAAGCACAGAGACCCAAAAAATGGTGAATTGCGCTTTCATTACTGTGAGACTTTAAAACTCTATAAACGTACACTCAGAACCAAAACAGCACAGTACAACAGCAAGCAGCTGACACTAATTGAGGAGTCCATAAACACAAACAACTTCTGTCAAAATTAGAAAAAGCAACAAAAAATCAAAACAAGAGGAATTAGCGATACAAAATGGTGATATATGGGCAAATCATTATAAAACACTCTACAACACCGTTCAAATTGACACAAACGCAGAACAACGCCGAATTCATGAGAAGTTGAATGGATTAGAAAAAGCTATAAAGGACAATCCAAATCTATTGGACTCCCCAATTACTGACCAGGAGCTCTATAAGAAACTTCAGGCTCTCAAATTTAAAAAGCATGCAGACCTGATGGCATCCTAAATGAGATGCTCAAACTCACTAGTGTAAAATTTCAATAGGTTATATTAAAACTGATTAATTTCATCCTGAGTGTAGGTTATTTCCCTGACATCTGGAATCAAGGACTCATAAACCCCAATCTTTAAAAACTGAGACATATTTGACCCTAACAATTACAGAGGCATTTGTGTGAACAGTGACCTGGGGAAGGTTTTCTGTAGTATTATCAATGTAAGAGTTCTAAACTTCCTTAATAAGCACAATGTCTTGAGTAAAAGCCAAATTGGATTTATACCAAAACACCGCACGACCGATCATATTTACACCCCACACACCCTGATAGATAAACAAGTCCATCAAAATAATAACAAAATGTACGCTTGATTTATCGACTTCCAAAAAGCATTTGATTATATTTGGCATACAGGACTGTTCTACAAAGTTATTGAAAGTGGTGTAGGGGGTAAAACATGCAACATAATTAAATCAATGTATACTGGCAATACATGCAGCATCAAAATTGATAATAAAATAAAATAACTATTTAACAAGGGGCGGGGCCTTCGCCAGGCTTTCAATCTGAGCCCTGCACTCATTAATATTTACATGAACGAATTGGCCACTATTCTAGAAAAATCCTCAGCCCCTGGTGTTAGTCTCCACAACTCAGAGGGTAAATGCCTACTCTTTCGCAGATGACCTATGCCTGCTGTCACCCACAGCACATGGCCTACAGCAGAGCCTGGACCTGCTAGAGCAGTACTGCCAGACCTGGGCCCTGGCAGTAAACCCCAAAAATACTAAAATAATGATTTTCCAGAGAAGATCCAGATCTCAGGGAATTAGACCAAAGTTCTCAATTGGTACAAAATATATAGAGTACTGCACACACTACAATTACTTAGGTTTAAAAATAAGCTGACTGGACACCTTAATGATGCAGTGAATGAACTAAGAGAGAAAGAACGCAGGGCATTCTACGCAATTAAAAAACTAATTCAAATTCTAATTGAAAATTTGTCTCAAACTAATTGAATGTGTCATTGAACCAATTGCACTTTATGGCAGCGAGGTGTGGGGTCCACTTGCAAAACAAGATTTCACCAAATGGGACAAACACCCCATTGAAACCCTGCATGCAGAGTTCTGTAAGATTCTCCTACATGTCCAGAGGAAAACTACAAACAATGCATGCAGGGCAGAATTAGGCCAATATCCACTAATAATAAAAACTCAAAAAAGAGCAATTAACTTTTGGAAACATCTAAAATACAGTGACCCCCTTTCATATCACTACCAAGCCCTGCAATGCCAAGAGCTGAGCAAAGAAAAGAGTCCCCTCATCCAGCTGGTCCTGAGGCTGAGTTCACACACCTGTTCTACTAACACACTGAAGCCTCAGGACCAGAACATCCAATCAATCAGAATAAACCAAATTACAAGAGTCAAAACAAAACTACATTGCTTATTGGGAAACACAAGCACAAGCACAAAGCAAAATGCATTGCTGTCTGGCCCTAAATCGACAGTACACCGTGGCTAACTATTTGACCATGGTTACTGATCAAAACCTTAGAAAAACCTTGGCAAAGTACAGGCTCAGTGAGCACAGCCTTGCCATTGAAAAGGGTAGACACAGGAAAACCTGGCTCCCTGTAGAGGAAAGGCTGTGCAACCACTGCACAACAGCAGAACCTGAGACAGAGCTGCATTTCCTGACAAAATGTAAAAAATATACAACATTTAGAGTGTCATTTCCACAACTTTAAAACCCTTATTCATGGTTTGAAAGACCTCTCTGATGAGAGTAGGCTACCCGTCCTGTTGGGGGAGGACGCAGAGAGCTGTGGGTTTCAAAGACCTCTCTGATGAGAGTAGGCTACCCGTCCTGTTGGGGGAGGACGCAGAGAGCTGTGGGTTTCAAAGACCTCTCTGATGAGAGTAGGCTACCCGTCCTGTTGGGGGAGGACGCAGAGAGCTGTGTGTTGGCAGGGCACTACATTGCTGCCTGCCATAAGATGAGGGACAGTGTCTGACAGACCAACCTGCACATGTCCTCTATGTTATTGTTATTGTTGAATGAATGGTTATTTTGACCCTTGGTTATTGTTGTTATTGTTGTCCTGTTGACAATTTGTATTCTTATTATTTTAATATTTTAAATATCCAAAGTAAGCTTTGGCAATATGTACATATGTCATGCCAATAATGCAAATTGAATTGAATTGAGAGAGAGAAGTCTGTCACTGACTGCGGACAGCATTTGGTAAGCTAACAAACACACACACACACAACACACGCACACACACACACACACACACACACACA
>NC_074671.1:61043031-61048031 GCF_029448725.1 Salvelinus fontinalis
GCTGGTCTGGAGCAGAGAGAGTGGGTGGCTGGTCTGGAGCAGAGAGAGTGGGTGGCTGGTCTGGAGCAGAGAGAGTGGGTGACTGGTCTGGAGCAGAGAGAGTGGGTGGCTGGTCTGGAGCAGAGATTGTGGGTGGCTGGTCTGGAGCAGAGAGAGCGGGTGGCTGGTCTGGAGCAGAGAGAGTGGGTGGCTGTTCTGGAGCAGAGATTGTGGGTGGCTGGTCTGGAGCAGAGAGAGTGGGTGGCTGGTCTGGAGCAGAGAGAGTGGGTGGCTGATCTGGAACAGAGAGAGTGGGTGGCTGGTCTGGAACAGAGAGAGTGGGTGGCTGGTCTGGAGAAGAGAGAGTGGGTGGCTGGTCTGGAGCAGAGAGAGTGGGTGGCTGGTCTGGAGCAGAGAGAGTGGGTGGCTGGTCTGGAGCAGAGAGAGTGGGTGGCTGGTCTGGAGCAGAGAGAGTGGGTGGCTGGTCTGGAGCAGAGAGAGTGGGTGGCTGGTCTGGAGCAGAGAGAGTGGGTGGCTGGTCTGGAACAGAGAAAGTGGGTGACTGGTCTGGAGCAGAGAGAGTGGGTGGCTGGTCTGGAGCAGAGAGAGTGGGTGGCTGGTCTGGAGCAGAGAGAGTGGGTGGCTGGTCTGGAGCAGAGAGAGTGGGTGGCTGGTCTGGAGCAGAGAGAGTGGGTGACTGGTCTGGAGCAGAGAGAGTGGGTGGCTGGTCTGGAGCAGAGATTGTGGGTGGCTGGTCTGGAGCAGAGAGAGTGGGTGGCTGGTCTGGAGCAGAGAGAGTGGGTGGCTGGTCTGGAGCAGAGAGTGTGGGTGGCTGGTCTGGAGCAGAGAGAGTGGGTGGCTGGTCTGGAGCAGAGAGAGTGGGTGGCTGATCTGGAACAGAGAGAGTGGGTGACTGGTCTGGAGCAGAGAGAGTGGGTGGCTGGTCTGGAGCAGAGAGAGTGGGTGGCTGGTCTGGAGCAGAGAGAGTGGGTGGCTGGTCTGGAGCAGAGAGAGTGGGTGGCTGGTCTGGAGCAGAGAGAGTGGGTGGCTGGTCTGGAGCAGAGAGAGTGGGTGGCTGGTCTGATGGATGAGGACAGTGAGGAGAGGAAAACACCTCCCTACATCAATCACAACACCAAGGAGATCAGCCTTACAGCTTACAGGACACTACGGAGATCAGCCTTACAGCTTACAGGATACTACGGAGATCAGCCTTACAGCTTACAGGATACTACATAGATCAGCCTTACAGCTTACAGGATACTATGGAAATCAGCCGTACAGCTTACAGGATACTACAGAAATCAGCCTTACAGCTTACAGGATACTACGGAGATCAGCCTTACAGCTTACAGGATACTACGGAGATCAGTCTTACAGCTTACAGGATACTACAGAGATCAGCCTTACAGCTTACAGGATACTATGGACATCAGCCTTACAACTTACAGGATACTACGGAGATCAGCCTTACAGCTTACATGATACTACAGAGATCAGCCTTACAGCTTACAGGATACTATGGAGATCAGCCTTACAGCTTACCGGACACTACGGAGATCAGCCTTACAGCTTACAGGATACTACGGAGATCAGCCTTACAGCTTACATGATACTACAGAGATCAGCCTTACAGCTTACAGGATACTACAGAGATCAGCCTTACAGCTTACAGGATACTACAGAGATCAGCCTTACAGCTTACAAGATACTATGGAGATCAGCCTTACAGCTTACAGGATACTACGGAGATCAGCCATACAGCTTACAGAATACTACGGAGATCAGCCTTACAGCTTACAGGATACTACGGAGATCAGCCTTACAGCTTACAGGATACTACAGAGATCAGCCTTACGTCTTACAGGATACTATGGAGATCAGCCATACAGCTTACAGGATACTACAGAGATCAGCCTTACAGCTTACAGGATACTATGGAGATCAGCCTTACAGCTTACAGGATACTACGGAGATCAGCCTTACAGCTTACCGGATACTACGGAGATCAGCCTTACAGCTTACAGGATACTACGGAGATCAGCATTACAGCTTACAGGATACTACGGAGATCAGCCTTACAGCTTACAGGATACTGCAGAGATCAGCCTTGCAGCTTACAGGATACTACAGAGATCAGCCTTACATTTTACAGGACACTACGGCCTCACTCCCTCCATCAGATGGAAACTCCTTGACCAAAGTACGGATGTTATTTAATACTGACCTTACTGACTGACTGCTCTGTTTTGGTTATGTGTTGATATTATGAAGGGGAGGAGAGGAGAAGAGGAGAACAGAGGAGAGGCGAGCGGAACAGAGAGGGGAGAGGAGAGGGGATTGGAGTTGAGAAGAGGAGGAGAGGAGGAGAGGAGGAGAGCAGAGAGGAGAGGAGAGGAGAGGAGAAGAGGAGAACAGAGGAGAGGCGAGCGGAACAGAGAGGGGAGAGGAGAGGGGATTGGAGTTGAGAAGAGGAGGAGAGGAGGAGAGGAGGAGAGCAGAGAGGAGAGGAGAGGAGAGGAGAAGAGGAGAACAGAGGAGAGGCGAGCGGAACAGAGAGGGGAGAGGAGAGGGGATTGGAGTTGAGAAGAGGAGGAGAGGAGGAGAGGAGGAGAGCAGAGAGGAGAGGAGAGGAGAGGAGAAGAGGAGAACAGAGGAGAGGCGAGCGGAACAGAGAGGGGAGAGGAGAGGGGATTGGAGTGGAGTGGAGAAGAGGAGGAGAGGAGGAGAGCAGAGAGGAGAGGAGAGGAGAAGAGGGGAAAGCAGAAAGGAGAAGGAAAGAGAAGGATTGTTGGGCCGTCTGTTCTTGCGTAGTAACCAGTAGGAGCAGCTTGGATGACAGCGGGGAGATTGTCACTGCGGCGTGCCAACTACGGGCATGCTGGCACCAAATGGTGCCCACCTGTCACTCATTCCTCAGCCCTGTCCAATACCGACATTAGCCAGGCTCCTAATTCTCACCTCGCAAATGAAAGCTACACATACCATCTACCACCACCCTGCACTTCACTCAGCACCTTGCACACTTCAACCCTGACTAACAAGGACGTAGCCTACATCGAGCAGAAACAAGGTCTTGCTTGGTGAAAAATCTGACATCCCTGCTGTGGAGCAAGGAAACACTGTGTGTGAAAAACATTTGTTGAAGACACTGTTTATGAGCCACTATAAAATACTTGGATGTCATTAGAGTTTTAGTGTTTCAGCACAGAGACACGATCAAACTGAACACCGCTAACGTGAGTCATAGTTAAACTACAAATTAGCCTGTGTGTGTGTGAGTGTGTGTGAGTGTGAGTGTGTGTGTGTGTGTGTGTGTGTGTGTGTGTGTGTGTGTGTGTGTGTGTGTGTGTGTGTGTGTGTGTGTGTGTGTGTGTGTGTGTGTGTGTGTGTGTGTGTGTGTGTGTGTGTGTGTGTGAGGTGTGTGTGTGTGTGTGTGTGTGTGTGTGTGTGTGTGTGTGTGTGTAGGTGTGTGTAGGTGTAGGTGTGTGTGTGTGTGTGTGTGTGTGTGTGTGTGTGTGTGTGTGTGTGTGTGTGTGTGTGTGTGTGTGTGTGTGTGTGTGTGTGTGTGTGTGTGTGTGTGAGGTGTGTGTGTGAGAGAAAGAGAGAGAGTTGGCTGTTATCGAAACAAAGCCATGGTAGCTCTCAGTGTCTGTGGCATGATCACAGCCCAGTGCCCGCTGCTACGTGGGCACCAGTAAGAAGCAGTCTTGTCCTGCCCGCCCAGCCATCTGTGGGCACGCGGGGCGCCCGCCTGTTGCCCCGTTCCAATGCGAGGCAGAAAGGAACACTGACGTGGTTACAGAGGTCTGAGATTGAGACGGGTACTGTTTGGAACAGCTCTGTCCTGCACGACGCCCCCTCAGCACCAGGAAACACCATTCAGCTTGTGAAATGCACAGAAGAGTAGTTGTCTTTCTTAACTGAGAGTCAGATGCCAACTCCAAACCAACATACACATACACACATGTACACATGGACACATGCATGCACACTGACACACACACGCACTGACACACACACACACACACATAGCGAAACATCAGCACCATATAGTGTCTCAGTCATCAGCACCATAAAGTGTCTCAGTCATCAGGCACCATATAGTGTCTCAGTCATCAGGCACCATAAAGTGTCTCAGTCATCAGGCACCATATAGTGTCTCAGTCATCAGCACCATAAAGTGTCTCAGTCATCAGGCACCATAAAGTGTCTCAGTCATCAGCACCATAAAGTGTCTCAGTCATCAGGCACCATAAAGTGTCTCAGTCATCAGGCACCATAAAGTGTCTCAGTCATCAGGCACCATATAGTGTCTCAGTCATCAGGCACCATATAGTGTCTCAGTCATCAGGCACCATAAAGTGTCTCAGTCATCAGGCACCATATAGTGTCTCAGTCATCAGGCACCATAACACCATAAAGTGTCTCAGTCATCAGGCACCATAAAGTGTCTCAGTCATCAGGCACCATAACACCATAAAGTGTCTCAGTCATCAGGCACCATAAAGTGTCTCAGTCATCAGGCACCATAACACCATAAAGTGTCTCAGTCATCAGGCACCATAAAGTGTCTCAGTCATCAACACCATATAGTGTCTCAGTCATCAGGCACCATAAAGTGTCTCAGTCATCAGGCACCATATAGTGTCTCAGTCATCAGGCACCATAATGTGTATCAGTCATCAGGCACCATAAAGTGTCTCAGTCATCATGCACCATAAAGTGCCTCAGTGATCAGGCACCATAAAGTGTCTCAGTCATCAGCACCATAACATGTCTCAGTCATCAGGCACCATAAAGTGTCTCAGTCATCAGGCACCATAAAGTGTCTCAGTCATCAGGCACCATAAAGTGTCTCAGTCATCAGGCACCATAAAGTGCCTCAGTGATCAGGCACCATAAAGTGTCTCAGTGATCAGGCACCATAAAGTGTCTCAGTCATCAGCACCATAACATGTCTCAGTCATCAGGCACCATAAAGTGTCTCAGTCATCAGGCACCATAATGTGTCTCAGGCA
>NC_074671.1:61053031-61057337 GCF_029448725.1 Salvelinus fontinalis
AACACAACTGGGCATATACACACATATACAGTACATCCACGTAAACACATAAGTGAGCACAAACAACACAAACACACACACAAACAACACACACACACACACACACACACACACACACACACACACACACACACGCACACACGCACACACACACAAACACACACTCACCCCCCGACCCCAAACACATTGTTTTTACAGAGGTCAAGGACCTGTTTGTAATGTGATCCTCCAGTAAGCTGAATAGAAAATGAGTTGGAGAGAAATGTCTCCCTGAGCACAGAGCTTAACATTAGGCTCTTTAGGCTGGTCTCCACAGAGCAGAAACACTGAGGCCTGACCTTGTGTTAGTGACAGGGCCAGGAGAAAGGGAGTGATTATGTGCTGGTGTGAATGGAGTGGCTGTGTCTGAAGGAGTGGTGGAGAGGAAGGAGAGATGGAGGGAAGGAGAGATGGAGAGAGTGCTAATCAGGCTGCAGCTCACTGTTCTCCTCAGGGGTAGAAAAGGAGGGAGGAGAGAAGCAGAGGACTGGAAGCATACACTGGCTGCCTTTCATTCCTCCCTCCCTCCCTAAGAGGGCAAATATACCCCCCCGCCTACCTCCGTCCCTCCATCCCTCCACTGGTTGGGTTACCCCAGGAAAGCAAGGGAATCTACTGTACAAACACAGTCCAAAGCCTTAGCGTGTTCATTCATATTGATGTGCATCCACAAACAGGACTTTTTAACTGGCCAGCAGATGCATTCCTGTGTGTGTGTGTGTGTGTGTGTGTGTGTGTGTGTGTGTGTGTGTGTGTGTGTGTGTGTGTGTGTGTGTGTGTGTGTGTGTGTGTGTGTGTGTGTGTGTGTGTGTGTGTGTGTGTGTGTGTGTGTGTGTGTGTGTGTGTGTGTGTGTGTGTGTGTGTGTGTGTGTGTGTGTGTGTGTGTGTGCGTGCGTGCGTGTGTGTGTGTGTGTATGCAGCACATGTGTCCAGGATGTCTATGGAATCCCTTCTGCATTGGCTTGCGAGGCATCAGAAGTTCTGTGTGTAATTGGGGTAAGGGGAGAGAGAGAGAGAGAGAGAGAGAGAGAGAGAGAGAGAGGAGAGAGAGAGAGAGAGAGGAGAGAGAGAGAGAGAGAGAGAGAGAGAGAGAGAGGAGAGAGAGAGAGAGAGAGAGAGAGAGAGAGAGAGAGAGAGAGAAAGAGACAGTGAGGAGGAGAGAGGAGAGGGAAGCCATCTATCTAAATTAGTCCCTCTAAACAACGAGGTACTGCAACAGTTACCACACATATGACTGTTCTACACTACTCATGGCTGATGACAGGGCAAAGTTCAACTAGTGTCCTCTTTTTACTGGACCGTTAACATTCAGCTGCCATAATGCTGCCAGGCTGCTGCTGTGGGGAGGACAGCTCATCAGTGATTCCACTCAGGCTCTCTCACTGCCAGATGAGAAGCTCCATCAGCACAGAATGAGCCTCGGAAAACATCTCCTCACTATTACTTTTCCTCCTTTGTCTCTCCTCCTCCTTCCCTCCTCCTCCCTCCCTCCCTCCCTCCCTCCCTCCCTCCCTCCCTCCCTCCCTCCTTCCTTCCCTCCCTCCCTCCCTCCCTCCCTCCCGCCCTCCCTCCTCTCCTGTCCTCTCCTCCTCCTTCCCTGCTCCACTCCTCCTTCCCTCCTCTCCTCCTCTCCTCCTCCTTCCCTCCTCCCTCCCTCCCTCCTCCCTCCCTCCCTCCCTCCCTCCGCCCTCCCTCCTCTCCTGTCCTCTCCTCTCCTTCCCTCTCCCTCCTCCTCCCCCTCTCCTCCCTCCTCTCCTCTCCTTCCCTCCTCCTCCCCTCCCTCCCTCCCTCCTCCCTCCCTCCTCCCTCCCTCCCTCCCATCCCTCCCTCCCTCCCTCCCTCCTCTCCTGTCCTCTCCTCCTCCTTCCCTCCTCTCCTCCTCTCCTCCTTCCCTCCTCCTCTCCTCCTTCCCTCCTTCCCTACTCCTCTCCTCTTTCCCTCCTCTTCTCCTTCCCTACTCTTCTCCTCCTCTCCTCCTTCCCTCCTCCTCTCCTCCTTCCCTACTCTTCTCCTCCTCTCCTCCTCTCCTCCTTCCCTACTCCTCTCCTCCTTCCCTCCTCTCCTCCTCTCCTCCTTCCCTACTCCTCTCCTCCTTCCCTCCTCTCCTCCTTCCCTCCTTCCCTTCTTCCCTCCTCTCCTCTCCTCTCCTCTCCTCCTCTCCTCCTCCTCTCCCCCTCTCCTCCTTCCCTCCTCCCTTCCCTCCTCTCCTCCTTCCTTCCCTCCTCCTCTGCTGCTCTCTCCCTCCGTTCTTTATCGTCATTCGGGTCCCAATCTCTTTTATTCAACATCTCTCCTTCTTTGACATGGAATGAATATACATCCCAATGAACTGGTGAAGAAAGTTCAAGTGTAAAAGCACTTTTAAAAGCCTGTCTTGGTGGGATGGAGTTTGGCCTCGCCAGCGGAAAATTAGTTAGACCAATAAGAACGCTAGTTAGACCAATAAGAACGCTAGTTAGACCAATAAGAAAGCTAGTTAGACCAATAAGAAAGCGAGTTAGACCAATAAGAAAGCGAGTTAGACCAATAAGAAAGCTAGTTAGACCAATTAGAAAGCTAGTTACACCAATAAGAAAGCGAGTTAGACCAATAAGAAAGCGAGTTACACCAATAAGAAAGCTAGTTAGACCAATAAGAAAGCTAGTTAGACTAATAAGAAAGCTAGTTAGACCAATAAGAAAGCTAGTTAGACAAATTAGAAAGCTAGTTAGACCAATAAGAAAGCTAGTTAGACTAATAAGAAAGCTAGTTAGACCAATAAGAAAGCTAGTTAGACTAATAAGAAAGCTAGTTAGACCAATTAGAAAGCTAGTTAGACTAATAAGAAAGCTAGTTAGACTAATAAGAAAGCTAGTTAGACCAATTAGAAAGCTAGTTAGACCAATTAGAAAGCTAGTTAGACCAATAAGAAAGCTAGTTAGACAAATTAGAAAGCTAGTTAGACCAATAAGAAAGCTAGTTAGACCAATAAGAAAGCTAGTTAGACAAATTAGAAAGCTAGTTAGACCAATAAGAAAGCTAGTTAGACTAATAAGAAAGCTAGTTAGACCAATTAGAAAGCTAGTTAGACTAAAAAGAAAGCTAGTTAGACCAATAAGAAAGCTAGTTAGACTAATAAGAAAGCTAGTTAGACCAATTAGAAAGCTAGTTAGACTAATAAGAAAGCTAGTTAGACCAATAAGAAAGCTAGTTAGACCAATTAGAAAGCTAGTTAGACCAATAAGAAAGCTAGTTAGACCAATTAGAAAGCTAGTTAGACCAATAAGGAAGCTAGTTACACCAATAAGAATGCTAGGTAGACCAATAAGAAAGCGAGTTAGACCAATAAGAAAGCTAGTTAGACCAATTAGAAAGCTAGTTAGACCAATAAGAAAGCTAGTTAGACCAATTAGAAAGCTAGTTAGACCAATTAGAAAGCTAGTTAGACCAATTAGAAAGCTAGTTAGACCAATTAGAAAGCTAGTTAGACCAATTAGAAAGCGAGTTACACCAATAAGAAAGCGAGTTAGACCAATAAGAAAGCTAGTTAGACCAATAAGAAAGCTAGTTAGACCAATAAGAAAGCTAGTTAGACCAATAAGAAAGCTAGTTAGACCAATAAGAAAGCTAGTTAGACCAATAAGAAAGCTAGTTAGACCAATAAGAAAGCTAGTTACACCAATAAGAAAGCTAGTTAAACCAATAAGAAAGCTAGTTAGACCAATAAGAAAGCTAGTTACACCAATAAGAAAGCTAGTTAAACCAATAAGAAAGCTAGTTAGACCAATAAGAAAGCTAGTTAGACCAATAAGAAAGCTAGTTAGACCAATAAGAAAGCTAGTTAAACCAATAAGAAAGCTAGTTAGACCAATTAGAAAGCTAGTTAGACCAATAAGAAAGCTAGTTAGACTAATAAGAAAGCTAGTTAGACCAATTAGAAAGCTAGTTAGACTAATAAGAAAGCTAGTTAGACCAATAAGAAAGCTAGTTAGACTAATAAGAAAGCTAGTTAGACCAATTAGAAAGCTAGTTAGACTAATAAGAAAGCTAGTTAGACCAATAAGAAAGCTAGTTAGACCAATTAGAAAGCTAGTTAGACCAATAAGAAAGCTAGTTAGACCAATTAGAAAGCTAGTTAGACCAATAAGAAAGCTAGTTACACCAATAAGAAAGCTAGTTAGACCAATAAGAAAGCGAGTTAGACCAATAAGAAAGCTAGTTAGACCAATTAGAAAGCTAGTTAGACCAATAAGAAAGCTAGTTAGACCAATTAGAAAGCTAGTTAGAC
>NC_074671.1:61065337-61162837 GCF_029448725.1 Salvelinus fontinalis
TGACTGAGACACTTTATGGTGCCTGATGACTGAGACACTATATGGTGTTGATGACTGAGACACTTTATGGTGCCTGATGACTGAGACACTTTATGGTGTTATGGTGCCTGATGACTGAGACACTTTATGGTGCCTGATGACTGAGACACTTTATGGTGTTATGGTGCCTGATGACTGAGACACTTTATGGTGCCTGATGACTGAGACACTTTATGGTGTTATGGTGCCTGATGACTGAGACACTATATGGTGCCTGATGACTGAGACACTTTATGGTGCCTGATGACTGAGACACTATATGGTGCCTGATGACTGAGACACTATATGGTGCCTGATGACTGAGACACTTTATGGTGCCTGATGACTGAGACACTTTATGGTGCCTGATGACTGAGACACTTTATGGTGCTGATGACTGAGACACTTTATGGTGCCTGATGACTGAGACACTTTATGGTGCTGATGACTGAGACACTATATGGTGCCTGATGACTGAGACACTTTATGGTGCCTGATGACTGAGACACTATATGGTGCCTGATGACTGAGACACTTTATGGTGCTGATGACTGAGACACTATATGGTGCTGATGTTTCGCTATGTGTGTGTGTGTGTGTGTCAGTGCGTGTGTGTGTCAGTGTGCATGCATGTGTCCATGTGTACATGTGTGTATGTGTATGTTGGTTTGGAGTTGGCATCTGACTCTCAGTTAAGAAAGACAACTACTCTTCTGTGCATTTCACAAGCTGAATGGTGTTTCCTGGTGCTGAGGGGGCGTCGTGCAGGACAGAGCTGTTCCAAACAGTACCCGTCTCAATCTCAGACCTCTGTAACCACGTCAGTGTTCCTTTCTGCCTCGCATTGGAACGGGGCAACAGGCGGGCGCCCCGCGTGCCCACAGATGGCTGGGCGGGCAGGACAAGACTGCTTCTTACTGGTGCCCACGTAGCAGCGGGCACTGGGCTGTGATCATGCCACAGACACTGAGAGCTACCATGGCTTTGTTTCGATAACAGCCAACTCTCTCTCTTTCTCTCACACACACACCTCACACACACACACACACACACACACACACACACACACACACACACACACACACACACACACACACACACACACACACACACACACACACACACACACACCTACACCTACACACACCTACACACACACACACACACACACACACACACACACACACACACACACCTCACACACACACACACACACACACACACACACACACACACACACACACACACACACACACACACACACACACACACACACACACACACACACACACACACACACACACACACACACACACACTCACACTCACACACACTCACACACACACAGGCTAATTTGTAGTTTAACTATGACTCACGTTAGCGGTGTTCAGTTTGATCGTGTCTCTGTGCTGAAACACTAAAACTCTAATGACATCCAAGTATTTTATAGTGGCTCATAAACAGTGTCTTCAACAAATGTTTTTCACACACAGTGTTTCCTTGCTCCACAGCAGGGATGTCAGATTTTTCACCAAGCAAGACCTTGTTTCTGCTCGATGTAGGCTACGTCCTTGTTAGTCAGGGTTGAAGTGTGCAAGGTGCTGAGTGAAGTGCAGGGTGGTGGTAGATGGTATGTGTAGCTTTCATTTGCGAGGTGAGAATTAGGAGCCTGGCTAATGTCGGTATTGGACAGGGCTGAGGAATGAGTGACAGGTGGGCACCATTTGGTGCCAGCATGCCCGTAGTTGGCACGCCGCAGTGACAATCTCCCCGCTGTCATCCAAGCTGCTCCTACTGGTTACTACGCAAGAACAGACGGCCCAACAATCCTTCTCTTTCCTTCTCCTTTCTGCTTTCCCCTCTTCTCCTCTCCTCTCCTCTCTGCTCTCCTCCTCTCCTCCTCTTCTCCACTCCACTCCAATCCCCTCTCCTCTCCCCTCTCTGTTCCGCTCGCCTCTCCTCTGTTCTCCTCTTCTCCTCTCCTCTCCTCTCCTCTCTGCTCTCCTCCTCTCCTCCTCTCCTCCTCTTCTCAACTCCAATCCCCTCTCCTCTCCCCTCTCTGTTCCGCTCGCCTCTCCTCTGTTCTCCTCTTCTCCTCTCCTCTCCTCTCCTCTCTGCTCTCCTCCTCTCCTCCTCTCCTCCTCTTCTCAACTCCAATCCCCTCTCCTCTCCCCTCTCTGTTCCGCTCGCCTCTCCTCTGTTCTCCTCTTCTCCTCTCCTCTCCTCTCCTCTCTGCTCTCCTCCTCTCCTCCTCTCCTCCTCTTCTCAACTCCAATCCCCTCTCCTCTCCCCTCTCTGTTCCGCTCGCCTCTCCTCTGTTCTCCTCTTCTCCTCTCCTCCCCTTCATAATATCAACACATAACCAAAACAGAGCAGTCAGTCAGTAAGGTCAGTATTAAATAACATCCGTACTTTGGTCAAGGAGTTTCCATCTGATGGAGGGAGTGAGGCCGTAGTGTCCTGTAAAATGTAAGGCTGATCTCTGTAGTATCCTGTAAGCTGCAAGGCTGATCTCTGCAGTATCCTGTAAGCTGTAAGGCTGATCTCCGTAGTATCCTGTAAGCTGTAATGCTGATCTCCGTAGTATCCTGTAAGCTGTAAGGCTGATCTCCGTAGTATCCGGTAAGCTGTAAGGCTGATCTCCGTAGTATCCTGTAAGCTGTAAGGCTGATCTCCATAGTATCCTGTAAGCTGTAAGGCTGATCTCTGTAGTATCCTGTAAGCTGTATGGCTGATCTCCATAGTATCCTGTAAGACGTAAGGCTGATCTCTGTAGTATCCTGTAAGCTGTAAGGCTGATCTCCGTAGTATCCTGTAAGCTGTAAGGCTGATCTCCGTAGTATTCTGTAAGCTGTATGGCTGATCTCCGTAGTATCCTGTAAGCTGTAAGGCTGATCTCCATAGTATCTTGTAAGCTGTAAGGCTGATCTCTGTAGTATCCTGTAAGCTGTAAGGCTGATCTCTGTAGTATCCTGTAAGCTGTAAGGCTGATCTCTGTAGTATCATGTAAGCTGTAAGGCTGATCTCCGTAGTATCCTGTAAGCTGTAAGGCTGATCTCCGTAGTGTCCGGTAAGCTGTAAGGCTGATCTCCATAGTATCCTGTAAGCTGTAAGGCTGATCTCTGTAGTATCATGTAAGCTGTAAGGCTGATCTCCGTAGTATCCTGTAAGTTGTAAGGCTGATGTCCATAGTATCCTGTAAGCTGTAAGGCTGATCTCTGTAGTATCCTGTAAGCTGTAAGACTGATCTCCGTAGTATCCTGTAAGCTGTAAGGCTGATCTCCGTAGTATCCTGTAAGCTGTAAGGCTGATTTCTGTAGTATCCTGTAAGCTGTACGGCTGATTTCCATAGTATCCTGTAAGCTGTAAGGCTGATCTATGTAGTATCCTGTAAGCTGTAAGGCTGATCTCCGTAGTATCCTGTAAGCTGTAAGGCTGATCTCCGTAGTGTCCTGTAAGCTGTAAGGCTGATCTCCTTGGTGTTGTGATTGATGTAGGGAGGTGATTTCCTCTCCTCACTGTCCTCATCCATCAGACCAGCCACCCACTCTCTCTGCTCCAGACCAGCCACCCACTCTCTCTGCTCCAGACCAGCCACCCACTCTCTCTGCTCCAGACCAGCCACCCACTCTCTCTGCTCCAGACCAGCCACCCACTCTCTCTGCTCCAGACCAGCCACCCACTCTCTCTGCTCCAGACCAGTCACCCACTCTCTCTGTTCCAGATCAGCCACCCACTCTCTCTGCTCCAGACCAGCCACCCACTCTCTCTGCTCCAGACCAGCCACCCACAATCTCTGCTCCAGACCAGCCACCCACTCTCTCTGCTCCAGACCAGCCACCCACTCTCTCTGCTCCAGACCAGCCACCCACAATCTCTGCTCCAGACCAGCCACCCACTCTCTCTGCTCCAGACCAGTCACCCACTCTCTCTGCTCCAGACCAGCCACCCACTCTCTCTGCTCCAGACCAGCCACCCACTCTCTCTGCTCCAGACCAGCCACCCACTCTCTCTGCTCCAGACCAGCCACCCACTCTCTCTGCTCCAGACCAGCCACCCACTTTCTCTGTTCCAGACCAGCCACCCACTCTCTCTGCTCCAGACCAGCCACCCACTCTCTCTGCTCCAGACCAGCCACCCACTCTCTCTGCTCCAGACCAGCCACCCACTCTCTCTGCTCCAGACCAGCCACCCACTCTCTCTGCTCCAGACCAGCCACCCACTCTCTCTGCTCCAGACCAGCCACCCACTCTCTCTTCTCCAGACCAGCCACCCACTCTCTCTGTTCCAGACCAGCCACCCACTCTCTCTGTTCCAGATCAGCCACCCACTCTCTCTGCTCCAGACCAGCCACCCACTCTCTCTGCTCCAGACCAGCCACCCACAATCTCTGCTCCAGAACAGCCACCCACTCTCTCTGCTCCAGACCAGCCACCCGCTCTCTCTGCTCCAGACCAGCCACCCACAATCTCTGCTCCAGACCAGCCACCCACTCTCTCTGCTCCAGACCAGTCACCCACTCTCTCTGCTCCAGACCAGCCACCCACTCTCTCTGCTCCAGACCAGCCACCCACTCTCTCTGCTCCAGACCAGCCAACCACTCTCTCTGCTCCAGACCAGCCACCCACTCTCTCTGCTCCAGACCAGTCACCCACTTTCTCTGTTCCAGACCAGCCACCCACTCTCTCTGTTCCAGACCAGCCACCCACTCTCTCTGCTCCAGACCAGCCACCCACTCTCTCTGCTCCAGACCAGTCACCCACTCTCTCTGCTCCAGACCAGCCACCCACTTTCTCTGTTCCAGACCAGCCACCCACTCTCTCTGCTCCAGACCAGCCACCCACTCTCTCTGCTCCAGACCAGCCACCCACTCTCTCTGCTCCAGACCAGCCACCCACTCTCTGCTCCAGACCAGCCACCTACTCTCTCGGCTCCAAGTCCTTTACTAGTCCGGGCTTATCTTTGTGATTCGCAGCTACTGCCCTGAGTGTGAGTGAAGGGTGGGCCCCAGACATGGCAGACCATCGATCGGAATACGAACAGACGCCAAGGGGGTTGGGGTGTGTGGGGGCGGGGGTGTAGGAAGAGGGTATGCACTGTGGACCTAAGGTCAACCCAGGCAAGGGAGGGGGGTGGGAGAGAGGAGGGGGGAGGATGAAGGGGAGTGCGGTGAGGGATACAGTCACAAACAGAATTGCATTATGGGGGACTTGGCTGTCTGTCTCTTGGGCCATCCTAATTGTCAGGCGAAAACTAACAGATGAATACACTCTCTCTCTCAATTCAATTCAATGTAAGGGCTTTATTGGCATGGTGAACATATGTTAACATTTCCAAAGCAAGTGAAATAGATAACAAACAATACAAATGAATGGTCATACCTTTGGCCGGAGGTTAGGAAGTGCAGCTCAGTTTCCACCTCATTTTGTGGGCAGTGTGCACATAGCCTGTCTTCTCTTAAGAGCCAGGTCTGCCTACGGTGGCCTCTCTCAATAGCAAGGCTATGCTCACTGAGTCTGTACATAGTCAAAGCTTTCCTTAAGTTTGGGTCAGTCACAGTGGTCATGTATTTTGCCACAGTGTACTATCTGTTTAGGGACAAATAGCATTCTAGTTTGCTCTGTTTTTTTGTTCATTCATTCCAATGTGTCAAGTAATTACCTCTTTGTTTTCTCATGATTTGGTTGTGTCTAATTGTGTTGCAATCCTGGGGCTCTGTGGGGTGTGTTTGTGTTTGTGAACAGACCCCCAGGACCAGCTTGCTTAGGGGACTCTTCTCCAGGTTCATCTCTCTGTAGGTGATGGCTTTGTTATGGAAGGTTTGGGAATTGCTTCCTTTTCTCTCCCACTCTCTCTATTTGTCTCTCTCTTTCTCTTTTTCTCTTTCTCTTTCTCTTTCTCTCCTCTCTCCTGTCTTTCACTCTTTCTCTTCCTCTCTCCCTCTCTCTCTCTCTCTCTCTCTCTCTTTCTCTCTCTCTCTCTCTCTCCTCTCTCCTCTCTTTCTCTTCCTGTCTCTCTCTCTCCCTCTCTCTCTCTCTCTTCCTGTCTCTCTCTCTCTCTCGTTCTCTCCTCTCTCCTCTCTCCTCTTTCTCTTCCTGTCTCTCTCTATCTCTCTCCTCCCCGTCTCACTCAGACTGATATTTCCATGAGAGTGACTTCAGAAGGGATGATTTATAAAAAGTAGAGTTATTGCTCTGGACCCTTGGTTTTGGATAGAGGGTATGTTCTTTCCCTACGTATTGCAGGTGCACCTAAACTGCACTTGGAGTGTGGTGTGTGTTTGTGTGCGTGTCTGTGCGTGTTTGTGTGTGTGTGTGTGTGTGTGTGTGTGTGTGTGTGTGTGTGTGTGTGTGTGTGTGTGTGTGTGTGTGTGTGTGTGTGTGTGTGTGTGTGTGTGTGTGTGTGTGTGTGTGTGTGTGTGTGTTTATGTGAAAGTCAGCTGAGGGACAAGGAGCTCCAGGGTCTTAGCTCAGTGTGAGTCTGCATCATTGTCCTGCTGTCTCCCTCTCTCACTGAGCTCTACAGGGCTTGGCTTAGTGGACACACACACGCAAACACACGTTCACACGTTCACACACACACACACACACACACACACACACACACACACACACACACACACACACACACACACACACACACACACACACACACACACACACAGGCGGACAGCCTCTTACCCCTTTGGATCCTAAGCCCTAATGTAGGATTGTGTGCCTTTAGTTTCTCCCCTGTCTTTGTGTTGTGGAGCTTGGTGTTGCAGGAAGGCTTCATCTGCCTAATGTGGTCCTGGGCATGTGTGCTCACAGAGCAGGGCCCTGTGCCAGCAGCTGGCTTAGCGTACATTAAGGACCTGAAGGTTACACTGTAGACTCAGAGACTGGGAGGAACTGGCCTGGTGGATGTGTGTTTTTAAGAGAAAGAGAGAGAGAGTGTATGCACGTTATGGTCATGTGTAAGTGTGTGTGTGTGTGTGTGTGTGTGTGTGTGTGTGTGTGTGTGTGTGTGTGTGTGGGTTAGTGTGTGTTTGTGTGTGTTAGGAATAGCACCTTCCTAATACTGAGTTGTACCCCTTTTGTTCTCAGAGCAGCCTCAATTTGTCAGGCAATGGACTCTACAAGGTGCTGAAAACGTTCCACAGGGATGCTGGCCAATGGTGACTCCAATGCTTCCCACTATTGTGTCAAGTTGGCTGGAGATCCTTTGTGTGGTGGACCATTGATGACACACAAGGGAAACTGTTGAGCGTGAAAAACCCAGCAACATTGCAGTTCTTGACACACTAAAACTGGTGTGCCTGGCACCTACTACCATACCTCGTTCAAAGACTTGTTTTGACAAGTAAGGAGTGGTTGGAGACAGAGACCAGTAAGGAGTGGTTGGAGACAGAGACCAGTAAGGAGTGGATGGAGACAGAGACCAGTAAGGAGTGGATGGAGACAGAGACCAGTAAGGAGTGGATGGAGACAGAGACCAGTAAGGAGTGGATGGAGACAGAGACCAGTAAGGAGTGGATGTAGACAGAGACCAGTAGTGGATGGAGACAGAGACCAGTAAGGAGTGGATGGAGACAGAGACCAGTAAGGAGTGGATGGAGACAGAGACCAGTAAGGAGTGGATGGAGACAGAGACCAGTAAGGAGTGGATGGAGACAGAGACCAGTAAGGAGTGGATGGAGACAGAGACCAGTAAGGAGTGGATGGAGACAGAGACCAGTAAGGAGTGGATGGAGACAGAGACCAGTAAGGAGTGGATGGAGACAGAGACCAGTAAGGAGTGGATGGAGACAGAGATCAGTAGTGGATGGAGACAGAGACCAGTAAGGAGTGGATGGAGACAGAGACCAGTAAGGAGTGGATGGAGACAGAGATCAGTAAGGAGTGGATGGAGACAGAGACCAGTAAGGAGTGGATGGAGACAGAGACCAGTAAGGAGTGGATGGAGACAGAGACCAGTAAGGAGTGGATGGAGACAGAGACCAGTAAGGAGTGGATGGAGACAGAGACCAGTAAGGAGTGGATGGAGACAGAGACCAGTAAGGAGTGGATGTAGTCCGTTTGACCGCACACCGTTTATCAGTAATTTGTGGCGTCTAAATAAACAAATGACAGTTGGAACTCCACAGCAGAAAATATGTGATTCTTGTTGCTAGGTGACCAGTTACAGTGATTTTAGCTTCCAGTTATCCAGAGAGGATACTACAACTATAGCTCGTGTCTGAAAGAATGACATGGATTTAATATTTGTTAAATTATTGAGCATGTCCTCAAAACCCAAATGGCATCAGAAAGCATATGACGATCCTGATATGGACCTCAGTCAAGAGCATTTTGCATAGTATGTGCTGTGACAATATACTCTGTAGGCCTACTGTCAGTATTTGTCATAATATAGAGAAAATAAGATGTTCACATAGGCCTATCTCAGGAAATCTAATGAGCCATACCATGTATGATATCCGGAGGGAATCCCAAAATGATTTGGACATGAAAGGAAAATATGGATTTAATTTTTGTCAAATTATTGAGCATTTGCTGAAAACTCAATTAAAAATAATTTCAAGATCCGGATATGGGCCTCTGGAATCAATATCGTTTATTATCTTGGATGTGCTGAGAAACACAGATAAGTGACGTATACAGTCAGTATTTGTCAACATGAAGAGAGAAAATAGGAGGTCACATATCTCAGGATGTTGAATGAGTCCATTTCCGTCCGTAGGAAATGTCCATGTGCCTTATTCAGAGAAATCCCAGTATCATATGTCTGACAGACATTTCTGGAAACACAATTTGTCAGGATATGATGCAAATCCACAAAACTCCAAACAGCATTGGACGTGGTCTGTATTCTCTGGAATATCAAACACATGTCAGGTGAAGATGTACCCTGATATGGACCCTTTTCACCCAGTGTGTCTGTTGTGTTTATTCACGATACCACTGTGTGTGTGTGTGTGTGTGTGTGTGTGTGTGTGTGTGTGTGTGTGTGTGTGTGTGTGTGTGTGTGTGTGTGTGTGTGTGTGTGTGTGTGTGTGTGTGTGTGTGTGTGTGTGTGTGTGTGTGTGTGTGTGTGTGTGTGTGTGTGGCGGTAGAGTGTTTCACAGGGTAATAGAAGGTGGCAGGTAGAAAGGTAATGGATTGCCTGATTAGAGGCCTGGCAGCGCTGCTCCTCACAGATGGGCCCTCAACACACACACACACACTCTCTGTGCCATCACACACACACAGACCCCACTGCTACCAACATGGTGTCTTCCAATACGCCCGTTCACATGAACGGGCAATTCGGGACAGGCGCTACAAAGCCAGCCCGATTGCCGTAGCTCGGGTCCTTATTCCAGCATACCCGGAAGCTACAGAGACAGAGAGAGAGGAACAGAAACAAACGCTCATCTAAAAGATTGATAATAAACATCACTAAACATGAAAGCCTGTCTGTGTGTTCTTTATAAGTGTTATTGAAGGGAGGGAAGAATAATGTGTGGAATGTTTGAACTGAGATTGCTGGGTTAACTTCTGTGTCCACCCACATCGCTAACATGGCTGAAAACGGAGCAGGGAGGAGGAGTGTGTGTGTGTGTGTGTGTGTGTGTGTGTGTGTGTGTGTGTGTGTGTGTGTGTGTTTGTGTGTGTGTGTGTTTGTTAGCTTACCAAATGCTGTCCGCAGTCAGTGACAGACTTCTCTCTCTCAATTCAATTCAATTTGCATTATTGGCATGACATATTGTAACGGTTTTGACTTGAGGTTATTTCTAGGGGTGCCAGGTAGGTTGAGCCTACCAGAGAAAACATTGGTTTCTCCTTTTAGTTTGGGAGGGAATGAGTCCCATCTGGTCCGTCAAGTCACACCAATACAAAGGACTTATTAAAAGTAAGGATGGAAATATACTTTTCATAAACCCCTTAAAACATTGGAAAGAACTTCAAACAAGTGTATTCTTTTGCGTGGTTGTATTAACAACATAAATGATCACACACACCCACACTCAACAATATAACAAATCAATGCACTTATGATCATTTAGAAATGTCCTGTACCTCGGGCATAAAAAGAGTCCAGCCCGGTAAATAAGTTCAGTGACTCAAGTGACCTTAGTCACGCAACGTTTGTCTGTAGTGTAGAACCAGTATATTCATACACTCAAAATCACACTTATTTTGCAACACAAATATAAAGCGTATCAAAGATGAACCAAAGAATAATACGTCCTCACAACTACATAAATCACAGTATACATCACCCAAACAAATGAAATACCGTGTACAAAAAGTTGTAGTCAGTTGGTCAGTCAGACAATCCGCCAACAGATCTCCAGCGGAGAAAAGGCCACGAAAACCAACGGAGAGTTGTAGTCCACAGACGCACAGAGTGGATCCAATCCTGGGTAAACTCGCTTTAAGGCTACAAAACACACTGTAAGGCAACAAAACAAACAATGATGAAGCTTCATGAACTGAAGGTAGTACACATCCTCATTCATGTCTCAATCACAACTACCTTTGCGCAGCTGATGCTGGCTATTTAATGGGGAATTAAAGGGGAAGCGCCCTATTAGAAGGAGAAGCACTGAGACGGTTCAGAAATATTCAGGGCCGTCACACACCCCCTCCCCTGGAAAAAGCCGACCATTGCCCGGGAAGGCACATCTTGGTCGGGGAAACCGAGAAAGGTCTCCTCATCACTTTCCTCTACAAAAATATTCATTACTTTTTGGCGCTCACGCTCCTCAACTGAGGGGTCACAGGCATTAAGGCGTGAGACTTCTGGGTCTGGGAATCCGAGAAAAGTCTCCTCACTTTCCTCTTCAAAGATATCCAGGACCTTGCGGCGCTCAATCTCCTCCAATTCCTCAGCCGAGGGGTAACAGGCCTTAAGGCGTGAGACATGGACAACGCGCATATCTTCACCTGTGTCCTCTTTCACCACTCGGTAGTTCAAAGGGCCCATCTGCTCCACAATCCTATATGGTCCTTGCCATTTAGGAGCGAGCTTGGCCGAGAAGAATTGTTCAGCTTTCGAGTAAGGATGAGAGCGAAGCCACACCCGATCACGAAGCTGGAACTGCATGTCTCGTCTGTTCTTATCATAATTTCTCTTCTGCTTGAGTCGAGCCTGGATCATGTTCTTCGAGACAAGAGCTCTCAAGTCGTGGAGATGGACTACCTGGTCATAGCAAGCAGCGTCTGGAGTAAGCTGCTGGGGCTGTAGCACCATATCCAAGGGTCCTCGGAGGGGACGACTTAGGTTCAGCTCTGCAGGTGTGACTCCAGTGGACTCTTGCACAGCAGAATTCAGGGCAAATCGAAACTCGTGAAGGTGCTTGTCCCAGTGTTTGTGCTGGGTTCCTACATAGGAAGCAACCATCGTCTTCAAGGTTCGATTTACTCTCTCAGTGAGGTTGGTCTGTGGGTGATAGGCCGTGGTCAACTTCTGTCTCAGGTTCCATCTTTGGCAGGTCTCCTCAAAGAGATCAGAGACAAATTGGGAACCTCGATCAGACAGGATGTAATCAGGCACTCCCCAGCGAGTCAGGATCTCTTTCGTAAGGATGTTAGAGACTGTCCTTGCTGTGGCCTGACGCAGGGCAAAGAGCTCCACCCACTTGGAATAGTAATCAACAAAAACAAGCATGTACACATTCTGATTGGAGCTTCTAGGAAATGGACCCATCAAGTCCACTCCTAACATTTCCCAAGGTCGGGTAACCACCGTTTGCTGCAACTTGCCAGCAGGTTTTCTACCTTCTGGTTTGTACATTTGACAAACCTGGCAGTTTCGGATGTGTGACTTCACATCCATGCTCAGATGTGGCCAGTACAGTAATGCTTGCAAACGTTTGTAGGTTTTGAACCTGCCCAAATGACCAGCTAATGGGTCTTCATGGAAATGTTGAAGCAGTTGAAGGCGTAGAGTTTCAGGTATGTACAATTGGTAGAGTGTTCTGTGAGGTAGTTGTACAACTCGGTAGACTTTGTCTTCAATGATGGTCAGCTTTGTGGTAGGGTTGACCATCTTTTCTCCATCTTCTAGGATAGTCTGGTACAAAGCCTGTACTTCTGGATCATCCTGTTGGGCTTTCCAAATGACCTCATCAGAGATGGGAAAGTCAGTTTTGGGTGAGTCTCGACTGCTAGACAGGACAGTAGCACATGTAAGGTGAGGGCCACCATTATCACAAGCAGGAGCTCTGGATAAGGCATCTGGAACAGTGTTGTATTTTCCTTTCCTGTATTCTACTGCAAAGGTGAACTCTTGCAACCGTAGAGCCCATCTGATGAGCCTGGTGCTTGGTTTGTTGGTCTTGAACACCCACACAAGGGAGGAATGGTCAGTGACCACAGTGAAGTGTCTTCCCTCCAGGTAGTACCTCCACTTTTCCAAAGCCCAGACAACTGCAAGGCACTCTTGCTCGGTTGTGGAGTAGTTCCGTTCTGCTCCATTCAAGGTCCGACTGGCAAACGCTAGCACTTCTTCAGTACCAAGTCCAGTCTGTTGGACTAGGACAGCACCAAGTCCAACATCACTTGCATCAGTGTAAACAACAAAAGGGCAATCAAAGTTGGGATGACCCAAAATGGGAGGTGTGACGAGGTGTCGTTTCAGGGTTTCAAAGGAGGTCTGGCACTCTGCCGTCCATCGGAATTTCGCTCCTTTTCGCTTCAACGCGTTGAGGGGTTCTGCCACCTGGGAGAAGTTCCACACAAACCGATGGTACCATCCAGCCATCCCAAGGAACCGTTGAAGGGCCTTGAGTGTGGTTGGCACAGGGAAGTCTTGTACAGCCTTGGTCTTTTCAGGATCCACATGAATGCCGTCAAAAGACACAATATGGCCAAGGAACTTCAGGGAGGTTTGGCAGAAGTTGCTCTTCTTCATATTCAATGTCAGACCAGCTTCTCTTAGCTTGTCCAACACTGCTTGAAGATCTTGAAAGTGTTGCTCTCTGTTCTGGGAGTAGATAATTATATCGTCCAGGTAGACGAAACATATCTTCCCTTTGAGCTCACCTAACGCAATCTCCATGAGTCTTTGGAAAGTGGCAGGTGCATTCTTTAATCCAAAAGGCATCACCTTAAATGAAAACAAGCCCTCAGCACAGACAAAAGCAGTCTTGTCCTTGCTTTCCTGGTCCATCTCAACCTGCCAATAGCCACTATTGAGGTCAAGGGTAGTGAACACAACAGCGCCAGACAATGACTCCAGGATCTCGTGGATGGTGGGAAGAGGATAGGCATCAGTCTGGGAACCATTGTTGGTCTTCCTATAGTCTACACAAAATCTAAGACCACCGGTCTTTTTTGGAATGAGGACAACAGGAGCAGCCCAGGGAGAGGAGGAACGTTCTATTATATCTTGTGTCAACATATCACTAATGAGTCCCTTTTGGATTATTAGCTTTGCTGGGGACAAACGATATGGCTTTTGCTTGATCGGCATTTCCTGTGTAAGGAATATTTTGTGCTTCAGGAGTCCGGTGCGTCCTAGCTTTGAAGTACACACATCAGCATTATTCTGCAGCTGTTCCAACAGCCTTAACTCCTCTGGCTGTTCCAGCTGAGCTCTTCTTACAGCCTGTAAAAGGAGATCATCAGAAGGATTACCCAGGGTTAGTGGTACCGGAGCAACGGCAGAGAAGACTGCCACACATCTTTCCAGATCCATTAGCGGATCAGGACTGTCATCCTTTTTCCCAAAGGTGGGAAATTGCAATTTAATGGGCATCGCTCCCACATGACGTCTACTCAAATCACCATGAACAAAAGAGCTAGGAGGGATTGAGGAAGTAGAGGGTGAGGGAGTTATCGGACCATGAAAATGAACACCAGGATGCATGGTGGATTGCATCCTGCAAGGGGTGGCTGCATCATGGCCTTGTCTTGGCTGTTCTGAGGTGCCCGCTTGGCCCTCAGTGGTCTGAACAGAAGTGGACACAAGAGAAGCTCTGTGCAAGGAGTTGTGCCTAATGGAGGCCATGTCAACAGACACATCATCCAACATTTTAACACAATTAGAGAGCGCTGTCTGCAAGTGGTCTACAGTGTTAACCAGGGGAGAAAATACAGAATTGACGTCCTTGAGGACCTCAGTGTGATGATGTTGCAGGCGCCACTGGAGAGTGGCAGTGAGTTGGCTTTGTTGGTAGTCAAACTGCCTGTCCATGGCACCAGTAATTTCCTGTCTTCTGTTCTCACTGAGCTCTGTCAGAGTGTGGGTTAGAGTACTCAGTGAGTTTCTGAATTCCATGGCATTCTGTTGTTGCTCTTCACTCAGACATTTGAATTTATGGTGGATTAGAGTTTGGAGATGTTGTTGAGTCTGACGAATATCAAGGATGTCACCTTGAAGTTGTAAGACTACAATCTCTGGAGATAAACCAGACAATGGAGGAAGGTTGGGCGTCAGAGGGAGGGATAACTCAGTACTTCCACACAGATCCATGTCAATAAGTGAGTTACTAGTTAGACCTGTGGCCTGTGGTCCAGACCGAGCATTCAGGTTCCCAGGGCTCTGGCCCAAATCAACTCCTTTATTTCCATTCACATTATGATTTGTATTGTTGGCTTGGTAGTCAGAATGACCCTGTGTATTCCCATTGACAGGTATGATATGGATGAGCACATTTTCTTGGAGTGAATCCATTGTTTTAATTACACACAAAAGATTTGCTTTGGTTAGTTCTCAATGTTGAGGTCCCATCTGGGGTGCCATTTTTTATGTAACGGTTTTGACTTGAGGTTATTTCTAGGGGTGCCAGTTAGGTTGAGCCTACCAGAGAAAGCATTGGTTTCTCCTTTTAGTTTGAGAGGGAATGAGTCCCATCTGGTCCGTCAAGTCACACCAATACAAAGGACTTATTAAAAGTAAGGATGGAAATATACTTTTCATAAACCCCTTAAAACATTGGAAAGAACTTCAAACAAGTGTATTCTTTTGCGTGGTTGTATTAACAACATAAATGATCACACACACCCACACTCAACAATATAACAAATCAATGCACTTATGATCATTTAGAAATGTCCTGTACCTCGGGCATAAAAAGAGTCCAGCCCGGTAAATAAGTTCAGTGACTCAAGTGACCTTAGTCACGCAACGTTTGTCTGTAGTGTAGAACCAGTATATTCATACACTCAAAATCACACTTATTTTGCAACACAAATATAAAGCGTATCAAAGATGAACCAAAGAATAATACGTCCTCACAACTACATAAATCACAGTATACATCACCCAAACAAATGAAATACCGTGTACAAAAAGTTGTAGTCAGTCGGTCAGTCAGACAATCCGCCAACAGATCTCCAGCGGAGAAAAGGCCACGAAAACCAACGGAGAGTTGTAGTCCACAGACGCACAGAGTGGATCCAATCCTGGGTAAACTCGTTTTAAGGCTACAAAACCCACTGTAAGGCAACAAACAAACGTAATAGCGAAGCTTCATGAACTGAAGGTAGTACACATCCTCATTCATGTCTCAATCACAACTACACCTTTGCGCAGCTGATGCTGGCTATTTAATGGGGAATTAAAGGGGAAGCGCCCTATTAGAAGGAGAAGCACTGAGACGGTTCAGAAATATTCAGGGCCGTCACAATATGTACATATTGCCAAAGCTTACTTTGGATATTTAAAATATTAAAATAATAAGAATACAAATTGTCAACAGGACAACAATAACAACAATAACCAAGGGTCAAAATAACCATTCATTCAACAATAACAATAACATAGAGGACATGTGCAGGTTGGTCTGTCAGACACTGTCCCTCATCTTATGGCAGGCAGCAATGTAGTGCCCTGCCAACACACAGCTCTCTGCGTCCTCCCCCAACAGGACGGGTAGCCTACTCTCATCAGAGAGGTCTTTGAAACCCACAGCTCTCTGCGTCCTCCCCCAACAGGACGGGTAGCCTACTCTCATCAGAGAGGTCTTTGAAACCCACAGCTCTCTGCGTCCTCCCCCAACAGGACGGGTAGCCTACTCTCATCAGAGAGGTCTTTCAAACCATGAATAAGGGTTTTAAAGTTGTGGAAATGACACTCTAAATGTTGTATATTTTTTACATTTTGTCAGGAAATGCAGCTCTGTCTCAGGTTCTGCTGTTGTGCAGTGGTTGCACAGCCTTTCCTCTACAGGGAGCCAGGTTTTCCTGTGTCTACCCTTTTCAATGGCAAGGCTGTGCTCACTGAGCCTGTACTTTGCCAAGGTTTTTCTAAGGTTTTGATCAGTAACCATGGTCAAATAGTTAGCCACGGTGTACTGTCGATTTAGGGCCAGACAGCAATGCATTTTGCTTTGTGCTTGTGCTTGTTTCCCAATAAGCAATGTAGTTTTGTTTTGACTCTTGTAATTTGGTTTATTCTGATTGATTGGATGTTCTGGTCCTGAGGCTTCAGTGTGTTAGTAGAACAGGTGTGTGAACTCAGCCTCAGGACCAGCTGGATGAGGGGACTCTTTTCTTTGCTCAGCTCTTGGCATTGCAGGGCTTGGTAGTGATATGAAAGGGGGTCACTGTATTTTAGATGTTTCCAAAAGTTAATTGCTCTTTTTTGAGTTTTTATTATTAGTGGATATTGGCCTAATTCTGCCCTGCATGCATTGTTTGTAGTTTTCCTCTGGACATGTAGGAGAATCTTACAGAACTCTGCATGCAGGGTTTCAATGGGGTGTTTGTCCCATTTGGTGAAATCTTGTTTTGCAAGTGGACCCCAAACCTCGCTGTCATGAAGTGCAATTGGTTCAATGACACATTCAATTAGTTTGAGACAAATTTTCAATTAGAATTTGAATTAGTTTTTTAATTGCGTAGAATGCCCTGCGTTCTTTCTCTCTTAGTTCATTCACTGCATCATTAAGGTGTCCAGTCAGCTTATTTTTAAACCTAAGTAATTGTAGTGTGTGCAGTACTCTATATATTTTGTACCAATTGAGAACTTTGGTCTAATTCCCTGAGATCTGGATCTTCTCTGGAAAATCATTATTTTAGTATTTTTGGGGTTTACTGCCAGGGCCCAGGTCTGGCAGTACTGCTCTAGCAGGTCCAGGCTCTGCTGTAGGCCATGTGCTGTGGGTGACAGCAGGCATAGGTCATCTGCGAAAGAGTAGGCATTTACCCTCTGAGTTGTGGAGACTAACACCAGGGGCTGAGGATTTTTCTAGAATAGTGGCCAATTCGTTCATGTAAATATTAATGAGTGCAGGGCTCAGATTGCAAGCCTGGCGAAGGCCCCGCCCCTTGTTAAATAGTTATTTTATTTTATTATCAATTTTGATGCTGCATGTATTGCCAGTATACATTGATTTAATTATGTTGCATGTTTTACCCCCTACACCACTTTCAATAACTTTGTAGAACAGTCCTGTATGCCAAATATAATCAAATGCTTTTTGGAAGTCGATAAATCAAGCGTACATTTTGTTATTATTTTGATGGACTTGTTTATCTATCAGGGTGTGTGGGGTGTAAATATGATCGGTCGTGCGGTGTTTTGGTATAAATCCAATTTGGCTTTTACTCAAGACATTGTGCTTATTAAGGAAGTTTAGAACTCTTACATTGATAATACTACAGAAAACCTTCCCCAGGTCACTGTTCACACAAATGCCTCTGTAATTGTTAGGGTCAAATATGTCTCAGTTTTTAAAGATTGGGGTTTATGAGTCCTTGATTCCAGATGTCAGGGAAATAACCTACACTCAGGATGAAATTAATCAGTTTTAATATAGCCAATTGAAATTTTGCACTAGTGATTTTGAGCATCTCATTTAGGATGCCATCAGGTCCGCATGCCTTTTTAAATTTGAGAGCCTGAAGTTTCTTATAGAGCTCCTGGTCAGTAATTGGGGAGTCCAATAGATTTGGATTGTCCTTTATAGCTTTTTCTAATCCATTCAACTTCTCATGAATTCGGCGTTGTTCTGCGTTTGTGTCAATTTGAACGGTGTTGTAGAGTGTTTTATAATGATTTGCCCATATATCACCATTTTGTATCGCTAATTCCTCTTGTTTTGATTTTTTGTTGCTTTTTCTAATTTTGACAGAAGTTGTTTGTGTTTATGGACTCCTCAATTAGTGTCAGCTGCTTGCTGTTGTACTGTGCTGTTTTGGTTCTGAGTGTACGTTTATAGAGTTTTAAAGTCTCACAGTAATGAAAGCGCAATTCACCATTTTTTGGGTCTCTGTGCTTTTGGTTTGACAGTGTTCTGAGTTTTTTCCTTATAATTTTACAATCTGCATCAAACCAGTTGTCATCTGTGATCTTTTTTGTTTTGTTTTTTATCAATTTCAATTGTGCTTCTTTTGCCGTTTGCCTGAATATATAGTTGATGTTTTGTACTGTTAGATTGATGCCTTCTTTACTGGGAGTGAATGTGGTATCCAGAAAGTTATCTAAGAGTTTTTGGATATTTTGGTTACCGTTTGCTTTCTGGTATTCTTCTGTGCTGTTTTGGACCCATCTGTATGAATGTCTGATGTTGTACAGCTTACTGGGCTATGAATGTGTGGTTGTTTCCATGTCTGTTCTTTTGAGGAACAACGTAATTTGGCTGTGATCAGACAGAGGTGTTAGTGGCTTGACAGTGAATGAGCTGAGCGAGAAAGGGTCAATGTCTGTAATCATATAGTCTACTGTGCTGTGGCCAACAGGTGAGCAATAGGTGAATCCCCCCAAAGAGTCCCCCCAAAACCTACCATTGACAAAGTACAGACCCAGGCTTCTACAGAGCTGCAACAGGTCCCAGATTTGTTTCCTCTCAGATGAGCACATTTCCCTGGGCCTGGAAATGACATGTCTCTTCCTCAAGGGTGGGGAAGATCTCCTCTGAGTAATATGGGGATTCTGAGGGAGGGATATATATTATGCAAAGGAACACATATTTTCTGTCAGTACTCTCTCTTTCTCTCCCTCTCCTTCCCTCTCCCTCCCCATCTCTCTGTCTCTCTCTCCCTCCCCATCTCTCTTTCTCTCCCTCTCCCTCCCCATCTCTCTTTCTCTCCCTTTCCCTCCCCATCACTCTTTCTCTCCCTTTCCCTCTCCATCTCTCTTTCTCTCCCTCTCCCTCTCCCTCCCCATCTCTCTTTCTCTCCCTCTCCCTCCCCATCTCTCTTTCTCTCCCTCTCCATCTCTCTTTCTCTCCCTCTCCCTCCCCATCTCTCTTTCTCTCTCTCTCCCTCCCATCTCTCTTTCTCTCCCTCCCCATCTCTCTTTCTCTCCCTCTCCCTCCCCATCTCTCTTTATCTCCCTCTCCCTCCCCATCTCTCTTTCTCTCTCTCCCCCTCCCCATCTCTCTTTCTCTCCCTTTCCCTCCCCATCTCTCTTTCTCTCCCTCTCCCTCTCCCTCCCCATCTCTCTTTCTCCCCCTCTCCATCACTCTTTCTCTCCCTCTCCCTCCCCATCTCTCTTTCTCTCACTCTCCCTCTCCCTCCCCATCTCTCTTTCTCTCCCTCTCCCTCCCCATCTCTCCTTCTCTCCCTCTCCCTCCCCATCTCTCTTTATCTCTCTCCCTCCCCATCTCTCTTTCTCTTTCTCTCCCTCTCCCTCCCCATCTCTCTTTCTCTCCCTCTCCCTCCCCATCTCTCTTTCTCTCCCTCTCCCTCCCCATCTCTCTTTCTCTCCCTCTCCCTCCCCATCTCTCTTTCTCTCCCTCTCCCTCCCATCTCTCTTTCTCTCTCTCTCCCTCCCCATCTCTCTTTCTCTCTGTCTCTCCCTCCCCATCTCTCTTTCTCTCCCTCTCCCTCCCCATCTCTCTTTCTCTCCCTCTCCCTCCCCATCTCTCTTTCTCTCCCTCTCCCTCCCCATCTCTCTTTCTCTCCCTCTCCCTCCCATCTCTCTTTCTCTCTCTCTCCCTCCCCATCTCTCTTTCTCTCTCTCTCCCTCCCCATCTCTCTTTCTCTCTCTCTCTCCCTCCCCATCTCTCTTTCTCCCTCTCTCTCCCCATCTCTCTTTCTCTCTCTCCCTCCCCATCTCTCTTTCTCTCCCTCTCCCTCCCCATCTCTCTTTCTCTCCCTCTCCCTCCCCATCTCTCTTTCTCTCCCTCTCCCTCCCCATCTCTCTTTCTCTCCCTCTCCCTCTCCCTCCCCATCTCTCTTTCTCTCCCTCTCCCTCTCCCTCCCCATCTCTCTTTCTCTCCCTCTCCCTCTCCCTCCCATCTCTCTTTCTCTCTCTCTCCCTCTCCCTCCCCATCTCTCTTTCTCTCTCTCTCCCTCCCCATCTCTCTTTCTCTCTCTCTCCCGCCCCATCTCTCTTTCTCTCTCTCTCCCGCCCCATCTCTCTTTCTCTCTCTGTCCCGCCCCATCTCTCTTTCTCTCTCTCCCGCCCCATCTCTCTTTCTCTCTCTCTCCCGCCCCATCTCTCTTTCTCTCCCTCTCCCTCCCCATCTCTCTTTCTCTCTCTCTCCCTCCCATCTCTCTTTCTCTCCCTCCCCATCTCTCTTTCTCTCCCTCTCCCTCCCCATCTCTCTTTATCTCCCTCTCCCTCCCCATCTCTCTTTCTCTCTCTCCCCCTCCCCATCTCTCTTTCTCTCCCTTTCCCTCCCCATCTCTCTTTCTCTCCCTCTCCCTCTCCCTCCCCATCTCTCTTTCTCCCCCTCTCCATCTCTCTTTCTCTCCCTCTCCCTCCCCATCTCTCTTTCTCTCACTCTCCCTCTCCCTCCCCATCTCTCTTTCTCTCCCTCTCCCTCCCCATCTCTCCTTCTCTCCCTCTCCCTCCCCATCTCTCTTTATCTCTCTCCCTCCCCATCTCTCTTTCTCTTTCTCTCCCTCTCCCTCCCCATCTCTCTTTCTCTCCCTCTCCCTCCCCATCTCTCTTTCTCTCCCTCTCCCTCCCCATCTCTCTTTCTCTCCCTCTCCCTCCCCATCTCTCTTTCTCTCCCTCTCCCTCCCATCTCTCTTTCTCTCTCTCTCCCTCCCCATCTCTCTTTCTCTCTGTCTCTCCCTCCCCATCTCTCTTTCTCCCTCTCTCTCCCCATCTCTCTTTCTCTCTCTCCCTCCCCATCTCTCTTTCTCTCCCTCTCCCTCCCCATCTCTCTTTCTCTCCCTCTCCCTCTCCCTCCCCATCTCTCTTTCTCTCCCTCTCCCTCCCCATCTCTCTTTCTCTCCCTCTCCCTCCCCATCTCTCTTTCTCTCCCTCTCCCTCCCCATCTCTCTTTCTCTCCCTCTCCCTCCCATCTCTCTTTCTCTCTCTCTCCCTCCCCATCTCTCTTTCTCTCTCTCTCCCTCCCCATCTCTCTTTCTCTCTCTCTCTCCCTCCCCATCTCTCTTTCTCCCTCTCTCTCCCCATCTCTCTTTCTCTCTCTCCCTCCCCATCTCTCTTTCTCTCCCTCTCCCTCCCCATCTCTCTTTCTCTCCCTCTCCCTCCCCATCTCTCTTTCTCTCCCTCTCCCTCCCCATCTCTCTTTCTCTCCCTCTCCCTCTCCCTCCCCATCTCTCTTTCTCTCCCTCTCCCTCTCCCTCCCCATCTCTCTTTCTCTCCCTCTCCCTCTCCCTCCCATCTCTCTTTCTCTCTCTCTCCCTCTCCCTCCCCATCTCTCTTTCTCTCTCTCTCCCTCCCCATCTCTCTTTCTCTCTCTCTCCCGCCCCATCTCTCTTTCTCTCTCTCTCCCGCCCCATCTCTCTTTCTCTCTCTGTCCCGCCCCATCTCTCTTTCTCTCTCTCCCGCCCCATCTCTCTTTCTCTCTCTCTCCCGCCCCATCTCTCTTTCTCTCTCTCTCCCGCCCCATCTCTCTTTCTCTCTCTCTCCCGCCCCATCTCTCTTTCTTTCCCTCTCTCTCTCCCTCCCCATCTCTCTTTCTCTCCCTCTCCCTCCCCATCTCTCTTTCTCTCCCTCTCCCTCCCCATCTCTCTTTCTCTCTCTCTCCCTCCCCATCTCTCTTTCTCTCTCTCTCCCTCCCCATCTCTCTTTCTCTCTCTCCCTCCCCATCTCTCTTTCTCTCCCTCTCCCTCCCCATCTCTCTTTCTCTCCCTCTCATCTCTCTTTCTCTCTCTCTCCCTCCCCATCTCTCTTTCTCCCTCTCTCTCCCCATCTCTCTTTCTCTCCCTCTCCCTCCCCATCTCTCTTTCTCTCTGTCCCTCCCCATCTCTCTTTCTCTCTCTCTCCCTCCCCATCTCTCTTTCTCTCTCTCCCTCCCCATCTCTCTTTCTCTCCCTCTCCCTCCCCATCTCTCTTTCTCTCCCTCTCATCTCTCCCTCTCCCTCCCCATCTCTCTTTCTCTCCCTCTCCCTCCCCATCTCTCTTTCTCTCCCTCTCCCTCCCCATCTCTCTTTCTCTCCCTCTCCCTCTCCCTCCCCATCTCTCTTTCTCTCCCTCTCCCTCTCCCTCCCCATCTCTCTCTCTCCCTCTCCCTCTCCCTCCCATCTCTCTTTCTCTCTCTCCCGCCCCATCTCTCTTTCTCTCTCTCTCCCGCCCCATCTCTCTTTCTCTCTCTCTCCCGCCCCATCTCTCTTTCTCTCTCTCTCCCGCCCCATCTCTCTTTCTCTCTCTCTCCCTCCCCATCTCTCTTTCTCTCTCCCTCCCCATCTCTCTTTCTCTCTCCCGCCCCATCTCTCTTTCTCTCTTTCTCCCTCCACCATCTCTTCTTCTCTCCCTCTCTATATCTCTCTATCTCTCTGAGTCCCTGGTCTGTTGTGCTGCTCGTTAGTCAGTGTAATTACTGGGGAAGGGAAACAGATGAGGGCATTTACGTGCAAGGATGTTTACACACTCTGGACAGTGGATTAGTGACACACACTCATATGTAAGTCACCACGCACACACACACACATGGAAATCACCACAGACGCACACTCACATATATGGTTTGGGCACACATGTTACTTACTCACATGCACAAATGACACACACACACGCACGCACGCACACGCACACGCACACGCACACGCACACGCACACGCACACGCACACACAGGGAACGTTGTCCACCTGCAGAGTGAACACATGACAGGCTTAAAGGATCATCCTGTACTAGTAATCATAACGAGCTGTAATCAAGACAAATCTAGATGAAAACATCATGAATTACACCAACCTTTACTGTTGACTCACTGTTCCATTACTGAATTTAAAGTGAAACACATTCCCTTTAAGCACATTAGGTGAAACACATTCCCTTTAAGCACATTAGGTGAAACACATTCCCTTTAAGCACATTAGGTGAAACACATTCCCTTTAAGCACATTAGGTGAAACACATTCCCTTTAAGCACATTAGGTGAAACACATTCCCTTTAAGCACATTAGGTGAAACACATTCCCTTTAAGCACATTAGGTGAAACACATTCCCTTTAAGCACATTAGGTGAAACACTGTAACGGCAGTCCTCCTCCTCTTCATCTGAAGAGGAGGAGTATTGAGGGAACCAAGGCGCAGCGTAGTGAAATGACATAATTTTATTAACGAAAACACGAACTTGACTAAACTAACAAAAACAACAAACGGTGTAGACAGACCTAGACGACGAACTTACATAAAACAAGAAGAACGCACGAATAGGAAACATAGGCTACACAAACCGAACAAACCGTAAACAGTCCCGCATGGTGTACAGACTCTTAATTAGAGGAACGCCAAACACCTGCCTCTAATTAAGAGCCATACCAGGCAACCCAATAAACCAACACAGAAACAGAAAACATAGAATGCCCACCCAAACTCACGTCCTGACCAACTAACACATATAACAAACTAACAGAAATAGGTCAGGAACGTGACAAACACATTCCCTTTAAGCACATTAGGTGAAACACATTCCCTTTAAGCACATTAGGTGAAACACATTCCCTTTAAGCACATTAAGTGAAACACATTCCCTTTAAGCACATTAGGTGAAACACATTCCCTTTAAGCACATTAAGTGAAACACATTCCCTTTAAGCACATTAAGTGAAACACATTCCCTTTAAGCACATTAAGTGAAACACATTCGCTTTAAGCACATTCGATTGATACACATTATTTTTACCATTGTTGTTTCATACAAACACGTTGCATTTTTCTACACAGGCATTTGTGGATCAAGGATCACGTAAACATAATTTTATTATACATTATATATTTATTATACCCTTTATGTTTCAAAAGAACACTTCTCGCCACAGGTGATGTTAATCTCATTATTGACTTTGCCTACTATTTACTTCAGAAATGCAACATTTCGATTAAAACACACAGAGAAAAACACAAGAAAGAGAGACAAAGAAAAGAGAGAAACACGTCTGTGAGTGAAGAGGAGAACAAGTGAAGGTCAGAGTGCCCTCAGCAGTCTCACTGGAACTGCTGACACTCCCCAGGGAGCAGAATTGGTTGAACGATATCTTTTCCACGTCTTTTCAACCCAAAATATGTATTTTCAACGTCTTTTCAACGTCTCGTACTCGCGGTGTTAAACCCACCCGCTTGTTCTAAGAAACACAATTAGCTACTTCCCAGCTTTCTGTTTCTGTACTATCCTCACCTTGCAGTGTGCTTCTTCTCATGACCACTCTTTAGAAGAAAAGGTATCAAATTGTACTTGAAAGGTACGAAGCGTGTCACTGTAGTGGTATCCTGTTTAGTGTATGTCCATTGTACCTTTAAATACCATTACAGTTTGTACCTCTAGAGAGCCAATTGTGTCATGCTACAATTTCTCTTACCGTCATTTCATAACCAACCCACTGAATCAAACTTGCTGACTCCACACTAAGGGACACACAACGTGTTTTCACCGTCGCGGTTACTGCGTCCTCTCAAGTAAATTGCCCAGAGGCATCCAACTGACAGTTCCGAGCCAGCCAATCACGTGATGCCGCCACCTGGGCGTTAGGAGGACGCTGTCATCTGATTGGTTTGTTGTCATCCACCTGTCACGGTGGTAACATCAGATGTCAAGGGGCTCCTATTCCGGCTCATAGTAATGACATTACTGGACTCACATGCACACACACACGCACGCACGCACGCACGCACGCACGCACGCACGCACGCACGCACGCACACACACACACACACACACACACACACACACACACACACACACACACACACACACACACACACACTTTTCCATCAAGCTAATCAAAACACTTGAGAAGGGAAGGCAATGGGCACAGAGGAGGAGGAGAGGAGGGATAATGGTGTTGTAGCTACCACAGAGGAGGAGGAGAGGAGGGATAATGGTGTTGTAGCTACCACAGAGGGGGAGGAGAGGGGGGATAATGGTGTTGTAGCTACCACAGAGGAGGAGGAGAGGAGGGATAATGGTGTTGTAGCTACCACAGAGGGGGAGGAGAGGGGGGATAATGGTGTTGTAGCTACCACAGAGGAGGAGGAGAGGAGGGATAATGGTGTTGTAGCTACCACAGAGGGGGAGGAGAGGGGGATAATGGTGTTGTAGCTACCACAGAGGAGGAGGAGAGGAGGGATAATGGTGTTGTAGCTACCACAGAGGGGGAGGAGAGGAGGGGTAATGGTGTTGTAGCTACCACAGAGGGGGAGGAGAGGGGGGATAATGGTGTTGTAGCTACCACAGAGGAGGAGGAGAGGAGGGATAATGGTGTTGTAGCTACCACAGAGGGGGAGGAGAGGGGGGATAATGGTGTTGTAGCTACCACAGAGGAGGAGGAGAGGAGGGATAATGGTGTTGTAGCTACCACAGAGGGGGAGGAGAGGGGGGATAATGGTGTTGTAGCTACCACAGAGGAGGAGGAGAGGAGGGATAATGGTGTTGTAGCTGTCACAGATGAGGAGGAGAGGAGGGATAATGGTGTTGTAGCTACCACAGAGGAGGAGGAGAGGAGGGATAATGGTGTTGCATCTACCACAGAGGGGTATGATAGGAGGGATAATGGTGTTGTAGCTACCACAGAGGGGGAGGAGAGGAAGGATACTGGTGTTGTAGCTACCACAGAGGAGGAGGAGAGGGGGGATAATGGTGTTGTAGCTGTCACAGATGAGGAGGAGAGGAGGGATAATGGTGTTGTAGCTACCACAGAGGAGGAGGAGAGGAGGGATAATGGTGTTGTAGCTACCACAGAGGAGGAGGAGAGGAGGGATAATGGTGTTGTAGCTGTCACAGATGAGGAGGAGAGGAGGGATAATGGTGTTGTAGCTACCACAGAGGGGGAAGAGAGGAGGGATAATGGTGTTGTAGCTACCACAGAGGGGGAGGAGAGGAGGGGTAATGGTGTTGTAGCTACCACAGAGGAGGAGGAGAGGAGGGATAATGGTGTTGTAGCTACCACAGAGGAGGAGGAGAGGAGGGATAATGGTGTGGTAGCTACCACAGAGGAGGAGGAGAGGAGGGATAATGGTGTTGTAGCTACCACAGGGGGGGGGGGGCAGATAGGGTAGCTACCACAGGGGGGGGGGGGGGGCAGATAGGGTAGCTACCACTCACATTACTCACATGGCTTATCATGAAAGACAAATGCACACAACTTCCCCTACAGACACCTTCCCCTACAGACAGACACCTTCCCCTACAGACAGACACCTTCCCCTACAGACAAGCACCTTCCCCTACAGACAGACACCTTCCCCTACAGACATACACCTTCCCCTACAGACCTACACCTTCCCTTACACACACCTTCCCCTACATACACCTTCCCTTACACACTCCTTCCCATACAAACACCTTCCCCTACAGACATACACCTTCCCCTACAGACCTACACCTTCCCCTACACACACCTTCCTCTACAGACACCTTCCCCTACAGACACCTTCCCCGAAATACACCTTCCCCTACAGACACCTTCCCCTACAGACACCTTCCCCGAAATACACCTTCCCCTACAGACACCTTCCCCTACAGACACCTTCCCCGAAATACATCTTCCCCTACACACACCTTCCCCTACACAGACCTTCCCCTACAAACAGACACCTTCCCCTACAGACACCTTCCCCTACAGACAGACACCTTCCCCTACAGACACCTTCCCCTACAGACACCTTCCCCTACAGTTACTTGCAGGAGTGGGAGACAGGACTTTTTCTCCACTGTGTAAATCAATGCAAACAAAGCCCAGAGGATTCTCTTGGAAAGTAGAAATATCATTTCTCTATCAGGCTGACGTTGTATGATGCCCTGTTGAATATGTATAGATGTTGTTCATGTATAGATCTAGCCTTGCTATCAAACACACATGTTTGTAACTCAGCATGTGTTCTGGCACAAGATTCATATAACAGCCTCACACACACACACGCACGCACGCACGCACGCACGCACGCACGCACGCACGCACGCACGCACGCACGCACGCACGCACGCACGCACGCACACACACACACACACACACACACACACACACACACACACACACACACACACACACACACACACACAACACCACACACATATAGATGTGGATATGATGAATGTTCTGGTTCCTCGTGCATGTCATTAGCATACTACCACACTGGACACGCTCTGATGACCACACATGTCCCCCCCTCGTCTTCTCAAGGTGACTGGGAAACAAAGAGTGGGAGGTGGGGAAGGGGAGGTGGAGGTGGGGAATGGGAGGTGGAGGTGGGGAATGGGAGGTGGAGTTGGGTAAGGGGCGGTGGAGGGGGGAAAGGGGAGGTGGAGGTGGGGAAGGGGAGATGGAGGTGGGGAAGGGGAGGTGGAGGTTGGGAAGGGGCGAGGTGGAGAAGGGGCGGTGGAGGTGGGGAAGGGGAGGTGGAGGTGGAGAAGGGGAGGTGGAAGTGGGGAATGGGAGGTGGAGGTGGGGAATGGGAGGTGGAGGTGGGGAATGGGAGGTGGTGGGAAAGGGGAGGTGGGAAAGGTGAGGTGGAGATGGGGAAGGGGCGGTGGAGATGGGGAAGGGGAGGTGGGGAAGGTGAGGTGGAGGTGGGGAAGGGACGGTGGAGGTGAGGAAGGGGCGAGGTGGAGAAGGGGCGGTGGAGGTGGGGAAGGGGAGGTGGAGGTGGAGAAGGGGAGGTGGAAGTGGGGAATGGGAGGTGGAGGTGGGGAATGGGAGGTGGAGGTGGGGAATGGGAGGTGGTGGGAAAGGGGAGGTGGAGGTGGGGAAGGGGAGGTGGAGGTCGGAAAGGGGCGGTTGAGGTGGGTAAGGGGAGGTGGTGGGAAAGGGGAGGTGGAGGTGGGGAAGGGGAGGGGAGGTGGAGGTGGGGAAGGGGAGGTGGAGGTCGGGAAGGGGCGGTGGAGGTGGGGAAGGGGAGGTGGAGGTGGGGAAGGGGAGGTGGAGGTGGGGAAGGGGCGGTGGAGGTGGGGAAGGGGAGGTGGAGGTGGGGAAGGGGCGGTGGAGGTGGGGAAGGGGCGGTGGAGGTGGGCAGGGGCAAAGTCACTACACTGTAGAGAGCCCACCTCCTTTCCTTTCCTACCATACCTCACTCTTCCTCTTCTCTCTCTCTAGCTCTCTCTCCAAATTAAAAAAGATGTAAGGTAATTGAGTTGGAATGTACATGTAGGTAGAGTTAGTAAAGTTATTATGCATAGATAATAACAGAGACTAGCAGCAGTGTAAAAGAAGCCGAGCAGTTGCCATACCAGGTAGTGATGCAACCAGTCAGGATGCTCTCGATGGTGCAGCTGTAGAACCTTTTGAGGATCTGAGGACCCATGCCAAATCTTTTCAGTCTCCTGAGGGTTAATAGGTCTTGTCGTGCCCTCTTCACGACTGTCTTGGTGTGCTTGGACCATGTCAGTTTGGGTTAGGGTTATCATCATGGGTTCCAGTCTAAAGTAGTGCACTCTATAGAGAATAGGGTGCCATTTGAGACATTGACGTTGTCTTGGCCTGTCTTCAGTGTATGGAAGCTCCTTGGCCTGGTCTGTCTCTGTCCCTGGTCTGTCTCTATCTCTTGTCTGTCTCTATTTCTGGTCTGTCTCTATTTCTGGTCTGTCTCTGGTCTGTCTCTGTCTCTGGTCTGTCTCTGACTCTGGTCTGTCTCTATCTCTGGCCTGCTCTGTCTCTGGTCTGTCTCTGTATCTGGTGTGTCTCTGTCTCTGGTCTGTCTCTGGAATGTCTCTGGCCTGGTCTGTCTCTGGTATGTCTCTGTCTCTGGTCTGTCTCTGTCTCTGGTCTGTCTCTGGAATGTCTCTGGCCTGGTCTGTCTCTGGTCTGTCTCTGTATCTGGTGTGTCTCTGTCTCTGGTCTGTCTCTGGAATGTCTCTGGCCTGGTCTGTCTCTGGTATGTCTCTGTCTCTGGTCTGTCTCTGTCTCTAGTCTGTCTCTGGAATGTCTCTGGCCTGGTCTGTCTCTGGTATGTCTCTGTCTCTGGTCTGTCTATCTCTGACCTGGTCTGTCTCTGTCTTTGGTCTGTCTCTGGTATGTCTCTGGTCTGTCTCTATCTCTGACCTGGTCTGTCTCTGTCTTTGGTCTGTCTCTGGTCGTCTCTGCTCTGTCTCAGTCTTTGCCTGCTCTGTCTCCGTCTCTGATCTGCGTAAGAGCTGAGCAGGGGAGGTGTGTGTGTGAGAGGTGCCAAGCCAGGATTGAAATGTTTGCCCATCCAGATCTCTGTCGACAGGTGGGCCCGCTCAACCCTACCATCGGCCCGTTGCCAGTCTGTGCCAGCCAGTGCCAGCCCGTGCCAGCCTTGCCAGTCACTCACAGCATATGGGGCAAAACGGGTGCCCAGTGCACCACTTAACAGAAAGCAGGAGCAGACAATGTTTACAACTGCACACACTCACACACACTCACACACACACAATATACACACACATCCGAGCCACTGTGTGTGTGTGTGTGTGTGTGTGTGTGTGTGTGTGTGTGTGTGTGTGTGTGTGTGTGTGTGTGTGTGTGTGTGTGTGTGTATGTGTGTGTGTGACTCATCTCAGTGATGATGCCAAGGAGTCTTAGTGTCACGAACCGGCTCAAAGCCCGTAACAAAAGGGAGACACGTGGAGATAAGAAGTAACGAAATATATATTTATTAAATAAAGAAACTATGTATAATATACAATGGTGTGTGTAATCAGTAATCAGTAGTGTAAGTGAATGTTTTGCATGGATGAATGTGATAATGCAAGGTGTTGAAAGATGCTAAAACAAACAACCGAAAAGCACAACCAAACGCAACAAAATCTATCAAAGTGTCTGTATGGAGAGAGTCTCCTTGATGAATGGGGAAGTGGTGATTTTATCCTGGGAGAGTGGGCCCAGGTGTTCCCCATGTAGCTGACGACCCTCCCAACTCCGCCCACCGGCATCCTAATAGGGAAACAAGAGCAAGGAGAGAGAGAAAACGGTAGACAGAATGGGAGGGTCGTCACATTCCCCCCCATAAAACCGGGGACCAACAAGGACCCCGGAACAACATACCGCCCTCTGCGTCCCAAACTGACACAGCACTTGCGTCCCAAATTTATGAGGGGTACGTGTTCCCTCTTCCAAATTTGCCCCAGCCAACCTCCTCTCCAGACCTCAGCAACCTTTGTGCACGGGAAGCAACCTTTAAGAGGAAAGAAGACTCCCCAGACCTCAGCAACCTTAATACATAGGAAGCAACATTTAAGAGAAAAGAAGACACCCCAGACCTCAGCAACATTAGTGCATAGGAAGCTACTTTTAAGAGGAAAGAAGGCTCCCCAGATCAGGACGGAATAGACAGGAAAGACAGAACCTGACCATACAAACATTCAGGAAGAGGGCGCACGAGACCACATCAGCTACAACCTCCAACGAAAAGAACAAAGTCCTTAATTTTTTTTAAACTCCCAACGATTCATAGCCACTTCCCAACGTAACAGACTACTCATTTCAATCTACCTTTTTTTTGTACGAGGCCAAGGACCCACACAGTCAATGATCGAATACTCAAAAGGTTGGCTGAGTACAGGAGTAGGAAACCGTGGTACCGTCTTAATAGCTTGATTAGGTTTACCAGTTAATTGACAGGTGTGACAAGTTTTGATGAAATCAGAGACATCCCTCTTTAATCTAGGCCAAAAGAAATGTCGTAATATGCGATGGTATGTTTTCCTCACACCCATATGTCCAGCAACACCATTGTGAGAAGTTGTCAAAACCAACTCACGAAGCTTTACTGGTACCACAACCTGACTAATCGCCTCCCCCAGAAAACGACTACCATGAGACACCCACTTTCTCATCAGGACATCCTCTTTGAGAAAATAGCAATGGGTGACATCTCCCAACTGTTCCACAGGCACAATTTGGTCACGCAACTCTTCCAATGTGGGGTCAGTCCGCTGCGCACTGACTAGATCTGAGTGGGTAACAGACAACGGAATAACAGGGAAAGCAGTGGCATACTTCTTTGTGGTATTCTCATCAGTCGGCACAGTGACCAGTTCGCCACGACTCATAGAACTCATCACTGCACACGCACGGAACATCCCTGGGGAGCTCTGTACACTCTCATCTGGAATCTCAACAACTGATGGCTTTATGGGAACAACTCGAGATGGAAACACGACAGGCCATACACGATCACCAGCCAAGTTATTCCCAAGAACAACGTCAACACCCTCAATAGGCAACGAAGGACGCACCCCCACAACAACCTCACCTTTTACCAGCCCACAATCCAACATCATTTTATGTAATGGAACTGAAAGAGTGTTCAAACCTATCCCCCTAATTAGAACACTCTTCCCCGAATCAGTCTCAGCTGAAAAGGGTAACACAGACTCCAACACAAACGATTCGGAGGCACCTGTGTCTCTCAAGATCTTCACTGGCACCAATTCCTTACTCCCTAATATAGACACAAAACCTTCCGTAATGAAAGGTAAATAGCCTGAGTGAATATGGACTTTCACCTGCGCCTGAGACCATGTGTCATGAGTGAACTGATGTGAAACAGGCGCAGCTAACGCCGTAGGCTTAGATTTAACGTAATCACGCGTACTGAATTTGTCCTTTTCCCTGAGAACCGGACATTCGTTTTTCCAATGACCTGAATCATGACAGTAATGACACTCTTGCCCAAAGTCAGCTCTTCCACGGGATTCAGGCTCAACCCTAGTTGAATTGAACTCTGCCCGTGAACCAAAGTATCTCGGTGAGCGAAGCCCAAATCTATCCGAACGCCCCCACTCATTCCGAATACGGGGCTCTGCAAAGACTCTTTTGTGAGTTAACATATACTCATCCGCCAAAACCGCTGCTTCAACGACATTCTTTACTTTTCGTTCGTTAATATACGTGGCAATACGATCAGGGATTGTGTCCTTAAATTGCTCTAACATAATCAGATCACACAGCCCTTGGAAAGTCACAACTGCAGAGGCAGAACACCAGCGATTAAACTGTACAGATAATTGTCGCGCAAACTCCACATGAGTCTGTTGATCATCCCTTTTTAAAGTTCTAAATCGTTGGCGGTAAGCCTCAGGGACCAATTCATAAATCTGCAACACAGCCATTTTAACCTTATCATAACAGGTACTGTCGTGTACACTAAGAGCTGAATATGCTTCCTGCGCTTTACCAGTCAGCACACACTGCAACATTAAGGTGCGGTCAGAATCAGGCCAACTCCTAGCGTCAGCAACACGCTCAAACAACAAAAAGAATGTCTCAGGGTCCTTTTCATTAAACTGAGGCAATAACCGTAAGTTCCCAACAATATCAAATGTGTCCGGGGCACGACCAAAAGAGGAACGACCCCTAGGTAACTCTTGGTCACCTTCCCAGAACAAACTCTCCCCTGAAATCTTTCCTTCCCTAATCAACTCTATCCGTTCTTGTTGCAACTTGATTTTAGCCATCTCCATATCTTGTTTAAATGCTAATTCCTTTTCATACTTTACACGATCATGATTTAGCTTCTCACGATCATGCTCTAGCTTGTCACGATCATGCTGCCGATCATGCTCTAGCTTCTCACGATCATGCTGCAGCTGTAACAGAAGCAGTTCTTTCTGCTGTTCAAAAAGAAGACTACTAGGACTAACCGATGGAATGGCCATTGTAACGTTACGGGGAGATGACTCCTCAGCAGAGGCTGGCCCAGTGGTAACTTCAAGAACACCACTCTCCATCAGATTGGCCTTCAATATCAACCTAATAGAATTCTTTAAACGTTTATCACTAATTTCAACCTTGTAGTATTCGGCGATTTTCAACAGCTGTTCTTTAGTACCTAATTCTAACAATTCCTCTGATGGAAAGCGAATGAACTCATCTACAAAAGACGCCATAGTTACAAAAAAAATTCTCACTCTTCCCCTCTGCTGAGCACACCAGACCACAACTCAAGAAATGACAATCACCCTGAGCACCACAGAAGAGAGAGGAGATACGGAGCTTCCCCAAAACCTACTATAACTCAACCCTAGTCTTCGTGCGGATTTGCGGTGGGTATTTACGCACTGTAGCCCGCTGGCAAGGTAATAAACCCCCCAGCACGCTGGCAGATTCCACCAATCCACGGATGTGCCCCCGAGACAACTGCTCAGTCCACAGACACCACACAAAAATAACAAACATTAACCATGCCCAACATATTCCAAAAATGAAACACGTCACTAAGCCTATCAGGGGTAAAAGGCTATAGCTCCGGGTAGTAAATTCCACTACCCTACCAAATCTCCCACTGAGGTACACAGCCGATTACTCACCTCCTCAGACCGATGTCCCAACAGAAAGTAGAACAAGAGTTTCCAGGCTGGGCAGGGCCTGGAAACTAACCATTATACTCTCTCTCCAACGCAGCACACAAACCAAACAACAAAGGCAACCAATACTAGGCCTATCAAACTCAAACCAAATATGTAAACCAAACACGTACCTCCACGTTCTCCCAAACCAATACGTTCAATTATCCCGGATGAGCCCCCACTTGTCACGAACCGGCTCAAAGCCCGTAACAAAAGGGAGACACGTGGAGATAAGAAGTAACGAAATATATATTTATTAAATAAAGAAACTATGTATAATATACAATGGTGTGTGTAATCAGTAATCAGTAGTGTAAGTGAATGTTTTGCATGGATGAATGTGATAATGCAAGGTGTTGAAAGATGCTAAAACAAACAACCGAAAAGCACAACCAAACGCAACAAAATCTATCAAAGTGTCTGTATGGAGAGAGTCTCCTTGATGAATGGGGAAGTGGTGATTTTATCCTGGGAGAGTGGGCCCAGGTGTTCCCCATGTAGCTGACGACCCTCCCAACTCCGCCCACCGGCATCCTAATAGGGAAACAAGAGCAAGGAGAGAGAGAAAACGGTAGACAGAATGGGAGGGTCGTCACATTAGTAACAGCAGAACAAGCTTGGAGTGGAGTCTTAGTAACAGCAGAACAAGCTTGGAGTGGAGTCTTAGTAACAACAGAACAAGATTGGAGTGGAGTCTTAGTAACAACAGAACAAGCTTGGAGTGGAGTCTTAGTAACAATAGAACAAGCTTGGAGTGGAGTCTTAGTAACAACAGAACAAGCTTGGAGTGGAGTCTTAGTAACAGCAGAACAAGCTTGGAGTGGAGTCTTAGTAACAACAGAACAAGCTTGGAGTGGAGTCTTAGTAACAGCAGAACAAGCTTGGAGTGGAGTCTTAGTAACAATAGAACAAGCTTGGGGTGAAGTCTTAGTAACAACAGAACAAGCTTGGAGTGGAGTCTTAGTAACAACAGAACAAGCTTGGAGTGGAGTCTTAGTAACAGCAGAACAAGCTTGGAGTTGAGTCTTAGTAACAGCAGAACAAGCTTGGAGTGGAGTCTTAGTAACAGCAGAACAAGCTTGGAGTGGAGTCTTAGTAACAGCAGAACAAGCTTGGAGTGGAGTGTTAGTAACAGCAGAACAAGCTTGGAGTGGAGTCTTAGTAACAATAGAACAAGCTTGGAGTGGAGTCTTAGTAACAGCAGAACAAGCTTGGAGTGGAGTCTTAGTAACAGCAGAACAAGCTTGGAGTGGAGTCTTAGTAACAGCAGAACAAGCTTGGAGTGGAGTCTTAGTAACAGCAGAACAAGCTTGGAGTGGAGTCTTAGTAACAGCAGAAAAAGCTTGGAGTGGAGTCTTAGTAACAACAGAACAAGCTTGGAGTGGAGTCTTAGTAACAACAGAACATGTTTTGAGTGGAGTCTTAGTAACAACAGAACAAGCTTGGAGTGGAGTCTTAGTAACAGCAGAACAAGCTTGGAGTGGAGTCTTAGTAACAGCAGAACAAGCTTGGAGTGGAGTCTTAGTAACAGCAGAACAAGCTTGGAGTGGAGTCTTAGTAACAGCAGAACAAGCTTGGAGTGGAGTCTTAGTAACAGCAGAACAAGCTTGGAGTGGAGTCTTAGTAACAGCAGAACAAGCTTGGAGTGGAGTCTTAGTAACAGCAGAACAAGCTTGGAGTGGAGTCCTAGTAACAGCAGAACAAGCTTGGAGTGGAGTCTTAGTAACAACAGAACAAGCTTGGAGTGGAGTCTTAGTAACAGCAGAACAAGCTTGGAGTGGAGTCTTAGTAACAACAGAACAAGCTTGGAGTTGAGTCTTAGTAACAGCAGAACAAGCTTGGAGTGGAGTCTTAGTAACAATAGAACAAGCTTGGAGTGGAGTCTTAGTAACAGCAGAACAAGCTTGGAGTGGAGTCTTAGTAACAGCAGAACAAGCTTGGAGTGGAGTCTTAGTAACAGTGTTGGAGGGTTTGGAGTTTGAATAGCTTTGTCTCTCAATGTCTGTTGAAGGGCCACTACTCAACATCATTGTTCTTGGTTGTAGCACAAATGTGTGTATGTGTGTGTATTCATATTATCATCATCATTATTTCAATGTATTGTAACCCGTGTGTGGAAATTGCTAACCAGCAGCTACTATCTTTGAAAACAATCTAAAGGTTTCAACAAACTTTTATTTTATTGAACAGGAATTTCTGAACCGCCTATGCTCTGGCTTTTCACACACACACACACACACACACACACACACACACACACACACACACACACACACACACACACACACACACACACACACACACACACACACACACACACACACACACACACACACACACACACACACACACACACACACACACGCACACACACACACACTACCCTCACTCTCAGAGCTTTACACTGTGAAAAAATGCTTTTCTCTTTTTCCCTCATCTTTCCTCTCTCGCTTAAGTGTTCCTTCTCTCACTCAGGCAGAGGAGACGAGGGGCCAGTTCTCTCAGTCCCTGAGTATCAGAGCTGGCACCCTTGATCTTGTTTACTTAGTAGTTCTGTCAGGGCTGAGGAGAGGGAGAGGAGATTTAAAGGAGAGGAGAGGAGATTTAAAGGAGAGGAGAGGGAGTGGAGAGGGAGAGGAGATTTAAAGGAGAGGAAATTTAAAGGAGAGGGAGAGTTGTTTCCCTGTCTATCTATGTATGTTTTAGCTCTCGTGTGTGTGTGTGTGTGTGTGTGTGTGTGTGTGTGTGTGTGTGTGTGTGTGTGTGTGTGTGTGTGTGTGTGTGTGTGTGTGTGTGTGTGTGTGTGTGTGTGTGTGTGTGTGTGTGTGTGTGTGTGTGTGTGTGTGTGTGTGTGTGTGCGTGCGTGCGTGTGTGTGTGTGTATACGTGTGCCTTCACTTCGGTTCTACATGGTGTGTTCATGTCACTGTAGTTTGCTAGCCTGTGTTTTGGAACAGGAGACAACATCCTCTGGCCTGTGTGGATGAACAGAGAGTCTGCCACAAACGATGAGCTGGAACCTGGAAAAAGTCTATTCAAAGAGGGGAGAAACCTTGTAGTCAACATCCATTAGCAACAACTGCTGTGCTGTGTGTGTGAGGGTAGATCTTTACTCAACCAACACTGTTGCCTGTAAGGCTTAACAGAAACAGAAACACACACACAGAAACACACACACAGAAACACACACACAGAAACACACACAAAGAAACACACACACAGAAACACACACACAGAAACACACACACAGAAACACACACACACGCTCTTCCTCACAACAGCACATAGAACTATACAGCTTATAGCTGTTTACTGGGGAATAAGGGAATACCTCAGTGTGTGTGTGTGTGTGTGTGTGTGTGTGTGTGTGTGTGTGTGTGTGTGTGTGTGTGTGTGTGTGTGTGTGTGTGTGTGTGTGTGTGTGTGTGTGTGTGTGTGTGTGTGTGTGTGTGTGTGTGTGTGCGTGCGTGCGTGCGTGCGTGCGTGCGTGTGTTAGAGAGGCGTGGGAGTGACAGGGTATAGGTGAACACTACTCAACTCCTCGGGGTGAGATTTACTTTTGAAAATCATTCTCAGGTCCCGGTTCGTCTAAGATAAGAAAAGAGGACTGCAGGGGAGAAAGAGTAGGAAGAGAGAGAGGAGGAGGGAAGGGGAGAGCGGAGGAGGGAAGGGGAGAGAGGAGGAGGGAAGGGGAGAGAGGGGGAGGGAAGGGGAGAGAGGAGGAGGGAATGGGAGAGAGGAGAAGGGAAGGGGAGAGAGGAGTAGGGACGGGGAGAGAGGAGGAGGGAAGGGGAGAGAGGAGGAGGGACAGGGAGAGAGGAGGAGGGAAGGGGAGAGAGGAGGAGGGAAGGGGAGAGAGGAGGAGGGGAGAGAGGAGGAGGGAAGGGGAGAGAGGAGGAGGGAAGGGGAGAGAGGAGGAGGGAAGGGGAGAGAGGAGGAGGGAAGGGGAGAGAGGGCGTGTGTCTGCCTTTCAGAATATGACCATGTTTTTGGAAAGCATCACCGGAGGGGTGAAACATTGAGCGAACCGTAAGAGCTTGGAATTGATTTTCTCAGAATGCTTTGTGTCACACAGGTCTCTTTTAACCACCAGGAAAATACATGAGCCTCTCTCTCTCTCTCTCTCTCTCTCTCTCTCTCTCTCTCTCTCTCTCTCTCTCTCTCTCTCTCTCTCTCTCTCTCTCTCTCTCTCTCTCTCTCTCTCTCTCTCTCTCTCTCTCTCTCTCTCTCTCTCTTTGTTTTGAAATAGCAGGTGCTGCGTGCTACACGCACTCACAGATTGTTCTCTCTCACACTCAGAGCGCTTCAAGTCAGGAAGTCAAGCGTTTTATGGGAAAAGCTTGACTCGCTGAGTCAATTTACCTGAACTCCCTCCACTCAGAACAGAAAGTAGAGGGTGACTTCAAGTGATTTCTGACAGGGAACCTTATTGCAGTTTTTAACAATCACTTTGCCACTAATTTCAGAACCGTGTGGTCATTTTTCAAATCTCTTGACACAAAACTCAAAACGTTCATCACTTGTAACACAGGCTGTCCAATGTTCAAAACATTGCATTGTACATTCATATCTTTAAAGAAACTTGCACTTGCAGAATCATTGGTTCAAATAACTAATTTATCATGAAATACCATAGGAACATTCATTTAGATCACCCACACACAAGATACCGATCGTTTCACTGTGTAGTTGTTCGTACAATCATTAAATAGTGTAGTACAAAATATGTGATACATGTTTCATTATGCTACTACACGTAAATACATCACTGTAAAAGGACTAGTAGAGAGAATACTACAGACACAGTGGAATCATTGAACAAAATATGAAATTTATCGATGAAATACAATAAAATCACAACATAGGTTTCTTTGAATCAAAAATAATTAGCTACAAAAAAAGAAAAACCAGTTAAAGGTCAACTGCAGTGTTCCTCACCTGGCTTCCTGTAAAACGCTAAACAAAAGATTGATTACTGTACTTCTATATTTCCATCAACCCTGTCTTGTGGATTTGGCCACAGGTTCTCATCCGCTTCACTAAGGATGTTTTCATTAGCCAGACATCTTGGGAAGAATCTTCGGGCATGGCGAATCCAGGCCTGACACTGGTCTGCTGTGATGTCATTGCATGCGTCATCCATGGCCTGGAGAAGGGTGGCTTGTATGTGAGGGCGCCTGTCATATACCTTCCACCTCCATGTGGAGAAAAATGCCTCAATCAGGTTAAGGAAAGGAGAGTATGGGGGTAAGTACAGGGTGGTAAATTGTGGATGGGCGTGAAACCATGCTTGCACCATTTGAGCATGGTGGAACCTGACATTATACCACACAATGACATAGGTCATGCCATCAGCTCTAGGTTACATACGAACAGCAAATCACGTGGCTGCAACTTTGACCGTGGTATGATTGTTGATGCCACACATGGTGATTCCAGCATCTCAGAAACAGCTGCCTTCCTGGGATTTTTAGGCACTACAGTCTCTAGAGTTTACAGAGAATGGTGCGATAAACAAAACACATTCAGTGAGCGGCAGTTCTGTTGGCAAAACACCTTGCTAATGAGAGAGGTCAGAGGAGAATGTCCAGACTCATTCAAGCTAACAGAAAGGCCACAAACGCTCAAATAACAGCTTTTTACTGTAAAACAGTGGTGTGTAGAAGGGCATCTCTTAACGTACAACCCCGTGAATAATTCAGGCTGTTAGGCAAAAGGGGGTCCTGCCCAGTACTAGATAGGTGTACCTAATAAAGTGGCCGGTGTACAGTAATGTCAAATCTGAAAACATGGTCTGGAAAAGTGGTACATTGGACCATAGAAACAGTGTCTGATAAAGAATGATGATGAAATATGATGAAATATTACATCCATAGATAATGTAGTCCAATTGGTTCATGTTCCACGGTAATTGGTGTCAATGGATCTCGTTATCCTGAAACGTTCATGATCTAAACATGGAATATTGTTTGTCAGTTTCCATAAAACTATGCATTAAGAGTAATGCAACAGGTACTTATCATTTTGAGCAGTTGTATCAATTGATAGTTAGATCATTGTAATGAAATGAATAGACAGTCATCTCAGATGTAATGTGTGAATTGCATTTTGAAATGGTAATACTTTGATGTTAAGTTGTGTCATTTTGAACAGGTGATTTTAGTTCAATGAACAAATGATCTCAGCTTTACGTGTATTGTATCCAAGCAATTGGAAAAAGTGTTGGAGTTTTGAAAAATGTGCATTTTGATCATTGGTTGTGAGTTTTGTGTCTAGAGTTTTGAAAAATGACATCAAGGTTCTGAAAGTAGTGCCAGCGTGATTGTAACTGTATACAGGAGGCTCTAAGACCTTTCACATTGACAGGGCTGAGCACAGCAGCGTGATTGTAACTGTACACAGGAGGCTCTAAGACCTTTCACATTGACAGGGCTGAGCACAGCAGCGTGATTGTAACTGTATACAGGAGGCTCTAAGACCTTTCACATTGACAGGGCTGAGCACAGCAGCGTGATTGTAACTGTATACAGGAGGCTCTAAGACCTTTCACATTGACAGGGCTGAGCACAGCAGCGTGATTGTAACTGTATACAGGAGGCTCTAAGACCTTTCACATTGACAGGGCTGAGCACAGCAGCGTGATTGTAACTGTACACAGGAGGCTCTAAGACCTTTCACATTGACAGGGCTGAGCACAGCAGCGTGATTGTAACTGTACACAGGAGGCTCTAAGACCTTTCACATTGACAGGGCTGAGCACAGCAGCGTGATTGTAACTGTATACAGGAGGCTCTAAGACCTTTCACATTGACAGGGCTGAGCACAGCAGCGTGATTGTAACTGTACACAGGAGGCTCTAAGACCTTTCACATTGACAGGGCTGAGCACAGCAGCGTGATTGTAACTGTATACAGGAGGCTCTAAGACCTTTCACATTGACAGGGCTGAGCACAGCAGCGTGATTGTAACTGTACACAGGAGGCTCTAAGACCTTTCACATTGACAGGGCTGAGCACAGCAGCGTGATTGTAACTGTACACAGGAGGCTCTAAGACCTTTCACATTGACAGGGCTGAGCACAGCAGCGTGATTGTAACTGTACACAGGAGGCTCTAAGACCTTTCACATTGACAGGGCTGAGCACAGCAGCGTGATTGTAACTGTACACAGGAGGCTCTAAGACCTTTCACATTGACAGGGCTGAGCACAGCAGCGTGATTGTAACTGTACACAGGAGGCTCTAAGACCTTTCACATTGACAGGGCTGAGCACAGCAGCGTGATTGTAACTGTACACAGGAGGCTCTAAGACCTTTCACATTGACAGGGCTGAGCACAGCAGCGGGATTGTAACTGTACACAGGAGGCTCTAAGACCTTTCACATTGACAGGGCTGAGCACAGCAGCGTGATTGTAACTGTACACAGGAGGCTCTAAGACCTTTCACATTGACAGGGCTGAGCACAGCAGCGTGATTGTAACTGTATACAGGAGGCTCTAAGACCTTTCACATTGACAGGGCTGAGCACAGCAGCGTGATTGTAACTGTACACAGGAGGCTCTAAGACCTTTCACATTGACAGGGCTGAGCACAGCAGCGTGATTGTAACTGTATACAGGAGGCTCTAAGACCTTTCACATTGACAGGGCTGAGCACAGCAGCGTGATTGTAACTGTATACAGGAGGCTCTAAGACCTTTCACATTGACAGGGCTGAGCACAGCAGCGTGATTGTAACTGTACACAGGAGGCTCTAAGACCTTTCACATTGACAGGGCTGAGCACAGCAGCGTGATTGTAACTGTATACAGGAGGCTCTAAGACCTTTCACATTGACAGGGCTGAGCACAGCAGCGTGATTGTAACTGTACACAGGAGGCTCTAAGACCTTTCACATTGACAGGGCTGAGCACAGCAGCGTGATTGTAACTGTATACAGGAGGCTCTAAGACCTTTCACATTGACAGGGCTGAGCACAGCAGCGTGATTGTAACTGTACACAGGAGGCTCTAAGACCTTTCACATTGACAGGGCTGAGCACAGCAGCGTGATTGTAACTGTATACAGGAGGCTCTAAGACCTTTCACATTGACAGGGCTGAGCACAGCAGCGTGTTCCGCTTCCAACTCTCTTGATATTTCAGTGTTAAAACCTGCAAGATGAATCACATTCTTATGACTTTGCTGTAAGTGAGCACTCAAAGTGGACATTAGTAGGCTTTCGTATGTTTTCTCCGTAAATTATTATTATATTTATATAATAATTATTATTATTATATTTCTCCTTTCAGAATGAGGTCCCAGTTCTTTTTGAAAGCCCTAGCTATCCACCAAAGGGCATGGACTTACCAGAGAAGGTCAAAGTGGCCATTCAGGAGAGGGCGGAGTGAACACACTAGCCAATAAACCTTCACGGCAGTGTGAGTTACTACCCAGTTTGGGCCAATCGTAAATCAGATCAGTGTAATGCAAGGTTCTGACGGGCTGGGTTGGGCCGTGCCGAGTGGCTTCTCGTTAAATTTGCCCTGCACAGGTTGTGCAGGAAGTCCTGCACAGGTTTTATAACGGGAGAATCAGAGGACTAAATGAACAGAGGGGATGGGACCCGTAAACCACAGAAGAAGAGAGGGGGAAAGAGAGGGATGAGGAAGAGGATGAGAGGAGAGGTGGTGAAAGACGGGAGTTTGATGTGAGTGATGACAGGACAATAGAAGACAGGAAGGAGTGAATCAGCAACATGTCTTGTACTGTATGAGTCTGCGTGAAAGAGGGAGAAAGCACCATTACATCACGTTACAACACTGTGTGATTTTCAGAGGGAGAGACTGTGTTCATATGGGAGACAGTACCGTTGTACCATGCCCATCTGTGTGTCAGAGAGACAGTACCGTTGTACCATGCCCATCCGTGTGTCAGAGAGACAATACCGTTGTACCATGTCCATCCGTGTGTCAGAGAGACAGTACCGTTGTACCATGCCCATCCGTGTGTCAGAGAGACAGTACCGTTGTACCATGCCCATCCGTGTGTCAGAGAGACAGTACCGTTGTACCATGCCCATCCGTGTGTCAGAGAGACAATACTGTTGTACCATGCCCATCCGTGTGTCAGAGAGACAGTACCGTTGTACCATGCCCATCCGTGTGTTAGAGAGACAGTACCGTTGTACCATGTCCATCCGTGTGTCAGAGAGACAGTACCGTTGTACCATGCCCATCCGTGTGTCAGAGAGACAATACCGTTGTACCATGTCCATCCGTGTGTCAGAGAGACAGTACCGCTGTACCATGCCCATCCGTGTGTCAGAGAGACAGTACCGTTGTACCATGCCCATCTGTGTCTCAGAGAGGCAGTACCGTTGTACCATGCCCATCCGTGTGTTAGAGAGACAGTAACATTGCACTGTGTCCATCCATGTTAGAGACTGAGTGTGTTGGCCCTCTGAGAACCCCCATGTGTGTAAATGTGTATCTACCTCAGCAGCTTGTGTGAGGGTGTGCTTGCTTGCGTGTGTGCGTGCGTGTAAGTATTTGTGTGTAAGTGTCCGTGTGTGTCTGCGTGTGTGCGTGGGTACATGTGTGTGTTAGCGTGTTTGTGTGTGTGAGTTGGGTAATGAAGGGAGTGGTTGATCCTCTTCATGGGAGGAATGACCTGCTAGAGGATCTGTATCTGGAGCCCTGGGGGACTGAGACTTCAGCAGCTAGAATACAACACACCACTAATCCACCTACCCTGCCCTGCTCTACCCTGCCCTGCTCTATCCTGCCCTGCTCTACCCTGCCCTGCTCTTTACTGCCCTGCTCTATCCTGCCCTGCTCTAACCTGCCCTGCTCTACCCTGCCCTGCTCTTTACTGCCCTGCTCTATCCTGCCCTGCTCTATCCTTCCTTGCTCTATCCTGCCCTGCTCTATCCTGCCCTGCTCTATCCTGCCCTGCTCTATCCTACCCTGCTCTACCCTGCCCTGCTCTACCCTGCCCTGCACTATCCTGCCCTGCTCTACCCTGCCCTGCACTACCATGTCCTGCTCTATTCTGCACTGCTCTACCCTGCTCTGCTCTACCCTGCCCTGCTCTATCCTGCCATGCTGTACCCTTCCCTGCTCTATCCTGCCCTGCTCTACCCTGCCCGGCTCTATCCTGCCCTTCTCTATCCTGCCCTGCTCTAACCTGCCCTGCTCTATCCTGCCCTGCTCTATCCTGCCCTGCTCTTTCCTGCCCTGCTCTATCCTGCCCTGCTCTACCCTACCCTGCTCTATCCTGCCCTGCTCTACCCTTCCCTCCTCTATCCTGCCCTGCTCTATCCTGCCCTGCTCTTTCCTGCCCTGCTCTATCCTGCCCTGCTCTATCCTGCCCTGCTCTATCCTGCCCTGCTCTACCTTCCCTGCTCTACCCTGACCTGCTCTATCCTGCCCTGCTCTATCCTGCCCTGCTCTATCCTGCTCTGCTCTACCCTGCCCTGCTCTACCCTGCCCTGCTCTACCCTACCCTGCTCTATCCTGCCCTGCTCTATCCTGCTCTGCTCTATCCTGCCCTGCTCTACCCTGCCCTGCTCTACCCTACCCTGCTCTATCCTGCCCTGCTCTATCCTGCCCTGCTCTATCCTGCCCTGCTCTACCTTCCCTGCTCTATCCTGCTCTGCTCTATCCTGCCCTGCTCTACCCTACCCTGCTCTATCCTGCCCTGCTCTATCATGCCATGCTGTACCCTTCCCTGCTCTATCCTGCCCTGCTCTATCCTGCCCTGCTCTATCCTGCCCTGCTCTACCTTCTCTGCTCTATCCTGCTCTGCTCTACCCTGCCCTGCTCTACCCTACCCTGCTCTATCCTGAACTGCTCTATCCTGTCCCATCATGCCCTGTCGTGCCCTATCCGGCCCTGTCTTGCCCTTCCCTATCCTGCCCTGCCCTATTCTGCCCTGCTCTACCCTGCCCTGCTCTATCCTGCCCTATCTTGCCTTGCCCTATTTTGCCCTGCCCTGCCCTGACCTATCTTACCCTGCCCTATCTTGCCCTGCCCTATCCTACCCTGCCTTATCTTGCCCTGCCCTATCCTGCGTTGCCCTCTCTTGCCCTGCCCTATCTTGCCCTGCCCTATCCTGCGTTGCCCTCTCTTGCCCTGCCCTATCCTGCGTTGCCCTCTCTTGCCCTGCCCTGCCCTACCCATCTCTCCTTCTTTCTCATCTCTTTTCATCCCTCTTTCATTCTGTCTCTCTCTCTCTCTCTCTTGACCAATATGTCACACATAGCTATAACTAGGGTATATCTTTTCTCAGTCCATCTCACCTTCTCTCTCTTCTTTCATCCCTCTATCATTGTGTCTCTCACCACCCGACTCTTCACTCTCCTCACTCTATCTCTCAATCAGTATCTAACACATAGTTACTATCTCTCAGTCAGTATCTAACACATAGTTACTGTCTCTCAGTCCGTCACTCACTCCATAGCTATCTCTTCTGCTGCCTCTCCCTCAGAGATCCTGTCTCCCTCTCTCCCTCAGAGATCCTGTCTCCCTCTCTCCCTCAGAGATCCTGTCTCCCTCTCTCCCTCAGAGACCCTGTCTCCCTCTCTCCATTAGAGACCCTGTCTCCCTCTCCCTCAGAGACCCTGTCTCCCTCTCTCCCTCAGAGACCCTGTCTCCCTCTCTCCCTCAGAGACCCTGTCTCCCTCTCTCCCTCAGAGACCCCGTCTCCCTCTCTCCCTCAGAGACCCTGTCTCCCTCTCTCCCTCAGAGACCCTGTCTCCCTCTCTCCATTAGAGACCCTGTCTCCATCTCCCTCAGAGACCCTGTTTCCCTCTCTCCCTCAGAGACCCTGTCTCCCTCTTTCCATTAGAGACCCTGTCTCCCTCTCCCCATTAGAGACCCTGTCTCCCTCTCTCCCTCAGATACCCTGTCTCCCTCTCTCCACTAGAGACCCTGTCTCCCTCTCCCCATTAGAGACCCTGTCTCCCTCTCTCCCTCAGAGACCCTGTCTCCCTCTCTCCATTCGAGACCCTGTCTGCCTCTCCCCATTAGAGACCCTGTCTCCCTCTCTCCCTCAGAGACCCTGTGTCCCTCTCTCCATTCGAGACCGTGTCTGCCTCTCCCCATTAGAGACCCTGTCTCCATCTCTCCATCAGTGACCCTGTCTGTCTCCATCTCTCCCTCAGAGACCCTGTCTGTCTCCATCTCTCCCTCAGAGACCCTGTCTGTCTCCATCTCTCCCTCAGATACCCTGTCTGTCTCCCTCTCTCCCTCAGAGACCCTGTCTGTCTCAATCTCTCCATCAGAGACCCTGTCTGTCTCCCTCTCTCCCTCAGAGACCCTGTCTGTCTCCATCTCTCCCTCAGAGACCCTGTCTGTCTCCCTCTCTCCCTCAGAGACCCTGTCTGTCTCCATCTCTCCCTCAGAGACCCTGTCTGTCTCCATCTCTCCATCAGACCCTGTCTGTCTACATCTCTCCCTCAGAGACCCTGTCTGTCTCCATCTCTCCCTTAGAGACCCTGTCTGTCTCCATCTCACCCTCAGAGACCCTGTCTGTCTCCATCTCTCCCTCAGAGACCCTGTCTGTCTCCATCCCTCCCTCAGAGACCCTGTCTGTCTCCATCTCTCCATCAGAGACCCTGTCTGTCTCCATCTCTCCATCAGAGACCCTGTCTGTCTCCATCTCTCCATCAGAGACCCTGTCTGTCTCCATCTCTCCATCAGAGACCCTGTCTGTCTCCATCTCTCCCTCAGAGACCCTGTCTGTCTCCATCTCTCCCTCAGAGACCCTGTCTGTCTCCATCCCTCCCTCAGAGACCCTGTCTGTCTCCATCTCTCCCTCAGAGACCCTGTCTGTCTCCATCCCTCCCTCAGAGACCCTGTCTGTCTCCATCTTTCCATTAGAGACCCTGTCTGTCTCCATCTCTCCCTCAGAGACCCTGTCTGTCTCCATCTCTCCCTCAGAGACCCTGTCTGTCTCCATCCCTCCCTCAGAGACCCTGTCTGTCTCCATCTCTCCATCAGAGACCCTGTCTGTCTCCATCTCTCCCTCAGAGACCCTGTCTGTCTCCATCTCTCCCTCAGAGACCCTGTCTGTCTCCATCCCTCCCTCAGAGACCCTGTCTGTCTCCATCTCTCCATCAGAGACCCTGTCTGTCTCCATCCCTCCCTCAGAGACCCTGTCTGTCTCCATCTCTCCATCAGAGACCCTGTCTGTCTCCATCTCTCCATCAGAGACCCTGTCTGTCTCCATCTCTCCATCAGAGACCCTGTCTGTCTCCATCTCTCCCTCAGAGACCCTGTCTGTCTCCATCTCTCCCTCAGAGACCCTGTCTGTCTCCATCTCTCCCTCAGAGACCCTGTCTGTCTCCCTCTCTCCCTCAGAGACCCTGTCTGTCTCCATCTCTCCCTCAGAGACCCTGTCTGTCTCCATCTCTCCCTCAGAGACCCTGTCTGTCTCCATCTCTCCCTCAGAGACCCTGTCAGTCTCCCTCTCTCCCTCAGAGACCCTGTCTGTCTCCATCTCTCCCTCAGAGACCCTGTCTGTCTCCATCTCTCCCTCAGAGACCCTGTCTGTCTCCATCTCTCCCTCAGAGACCCTGTCTGTCTCCATCTCTCCATCAGAGACCCTGTCTGTCTCCATCTCTCCCTCAGAGACCCTGTCTGTCTCCATCTCTCCCTCGGAGACCCTGTCTGTCTCCCTCTCTCCATCAGAGACCCTGTCTGTCTCCATCTCTCCCTCAGAGACCCTGTCTGTCTCCATCTCTCCCTCAGAGACCCTGTCTGTCTCCCTCTCTCCCTCAGAGACCCTGTCTGTCTCCCTCTCTCCCTCAGAGACCCTGTCTGTCTCCATCTCTCCCTCAGAGACCCTGTCTGTCTCCATCTCTCCCTCAGACACCCTGTCTGTCTCCATCTCTCCCTCAGAGACCCTGTCTGTCTCCATCCCTCCCTCAGAGACCCTGTCTGTCTCCATCTCTCCATCAGAGACCCTGTCTGTCTCTATCTCTCCATCAGAGACCCTGTCTGTCTCCATCTCTCCCTCAGAGACCCTGTCTGTCTCCATCTCTCCATCAGAGACCCTGTCTGTCTCCATCTCTCCATCAGAGACCCTGTCTGTCTCCCTCTCTCCCTCAGAGACCCTGTCTGTCTCCATCTCTCCCCCAGAGACCCTGTCTGTCTCCATCTCTCCCTCAGAGACCCTGTCTGTCTCCCTCTCTCCCTCAGAGACCCTGTCTGTCTCCATCTCTCCCTCAGAGACCCTGTCTGTCTCCATCTCTCCCTCAGAGACCCTGTCTGTCTCCATCTCTCCATCAGAGACCCTGTCTGTCTCCCTCTCTCCCTCAGAGACCCTGTCTGTCTACATCTCTCCCTCAGAGACCCTGTCTGTCTCCCTCTCTCCCTCAGAGACCCTGTCTGTCTCCCTCTCTCCCTCAGAGACCCTGTCTGTCTCCATCTCTCCCTCAGATACCCTGTCTGTCTCCCTCTCTCCCTCAGAGACCCTGTCTCCCTCTCTCCCTAAGAGACCCTGTCTCCATCTCTCCATCAGAGACCCTGTCTGTCTCCCTCTCACCCTCAGAGACCCTGTCTGTCTCCCTCTCTCCCTCAGAGACCCTGTCTGTCTCCATCTCTCCATCAGAGACCCTGTCTGTCTCCATCTCTCCATCAGAGACCCTGTCTGTCTCCCTCTCTCCCTCAGAGACCCTGTCTGTCTCCATCTCTCCATCAGAGACCCTGTCTGTCTCCATCTCTCCATTAGAGACCCTGTCTCCCTCTCTCCCTCAGAGACCCTGTCTCCCTCTCTCCCTCAGAGACCCTGTCTCCCTCTCTCCCTAAGAGACCCTGTCTCCCTCTCTCCATTAGAGACCCTGTCTCCCTCTCTCCATCAGAGACCCTGTCTCCCTCTCTCCCTAAGAGACCCTGTCTCCATCTCTCCATCAGAGACCCTGTCTGTCTCCCTCTCACCCTCAGAGACCCTGTCTGTCTCCATCCCTCCCTCAGAGACCATGTCTGTCTCCATCTCTCCCTCAGAGACCCTGTCTGTCTCCATCTCTCCCTCAGAGACCCTGTCTGTCTCCATCTCTCCCTCAGAGACCCTGTCTGTCTCCCATCTCTCCCTGCAACCATAACTGTGTATGTGCATATGTACCCACATGCACGCACTGTGTGTGTGTGTGTGTGTGTGTGTGTGTGTGTGTGTGTGTGTGTGTGTGTGTGTGTGTGTGTGTGTGTGTGTGTGTGTGTGTGTGTGTGTGTGTGTGTGTGTGTGTGTGTGTGTGTGTGTGTGTGTGTGTGTGTGTGTGTGTGTGTGTGTGTGTGTGTGTGTGCATACATGCATGTGTGTGCACAGATGGCAGCAGAGAGGGCCTCGCTGTCCCTCAGGCTTGGGTAATTAAAATCCCTCATACCTTCCAATCGCATCAGTTTAGAACACACAACAGGATAGAGGATAGTACTTAACTAGTAGTACATACTGTATCCTACATGTTGTTGTACTATCAGTGTAACTAGTAGGTCATACTGTATACAACATGTTGTTGTATTATCAGTGTAACTAGTAGTACATACTGTATCCTACATGTTGTTGTACTATCAGTATAACTAGTAGTACATACTGTATCCTACATGTTGTTGTACTATCAGTATAACTAGTAGTACATACTGTATCCTACATGTTGTTGTACTATCAGTGTGTCTTAACTAGTAGTACATACTGTATACTACATGTTGTTGTACTATCAGTATAACTAGTAGTACATACTGTATCCTACATGTTGTTGTACTATCAGTATAACTAGTAGTACATACTGTATACTACATGTTGTTGTACTATCAGTGTAACCAGTAGTACATACTGTATCCTACATGTTGTTGTACTATCAGCGTGTCTTAACTAGTAGTACATACTGTATACTACATGTTGTTGTACTATCAGTGTAACCAGTAGTACATACTGTATCCTACATGTTGTTGTACTATCAGTATAACTAGTAGTACATACTGTATCCTACATGTTGTTGTACTATCAGTGTAACTAGTAGTACATACTGTATCCTACATGTTGTTGTACTATCAGTGTAACTAGTAGTGCATACTGTATCCTACATGTTGTTGTACTATCAGTGTAACTAGTAGTACATACTGTATCCTACATGTTGTTGTACTATCAGTGTAACTAGTAGTACATACTGTATACTACATGTTGTTGTACTATAGGGTGTCTGACCCTTTGATAAAAGCTTTTGATACTGTATATCTTCCTTCCATTCGTCTGCAGTGTTTAGCTCTGATGTCTCGTCGCAGAACAAAAGGTCTAAGCCGTTTAGCTAAAAATACTTTTCAAGAAAGTTTCTTTCTTGAAGTACTCCATGTTTCATCTGAAGTAAATTGACAAACTCATTTACATTTACATATGAAATATTGTGTATTTTATCTTAAAATGGTGGCTCATCAATGTTTCAGGAACTGTCACTTCTAAATAGATATGAATCATAATTCATTTGCATAACAGATAGGGAAGGGTTAAACTTTGTGTCTGTTTCTCTCAAATTCGCTCTTCATCTACATTATCTCTTTCTCTTTCCCTGTCACACACACACACACACGCACTTGCACACACACTTGCACACACACACACACTTGCACACACACACAATCCCTCCAGCTCTCTCTCTCTCTCTCTCTCTCTCTCTCTCTCTCTCTCTCTCTCTCTCTCTCTCTCTCTCTCTCTCTCTCTCTCTCTCTCTCTCTCTCTCTCTCTCTCTCTCTCTCTCTCTCTCTCTCTCTCTCTCTCTCTCTCTCTCTCTCTCTCGGGGCTGAGTGGGGTAATAACATGGAGACACCTCTGGCAGTCGTAATTAAAAAATGCATCTGCTCTAGTCATCACATCTGGAGCAGGTGCCACCACATTGTCTCAAACCGCCTCACCATGGCAGACACAAAGCCCTGTCCCTTGCCTCGTGACTGGACTAGCAAACAACAGCAAGGACAGGGACACACACCCTCAGCTGACTGGGCCACACACTGCTGTGCAAACTCTGTGTACAGCAGAGGTGGGGTAGATGCTGTATAAACTCAGAGGTGGGGTAGATGCTGTTTAAACTCAGAGGTGGGGTAGATACTGTATAAACTCAGAGGTGGGGTAGATGCTGTATAAACTCAGAGGTGGGGTAGATACTGTATAAACTCAGAGGTGGGGTAGATACTGTATAAACTCAGAGGTGGGGTAGATGCTGTTTAAACTCAGAGGTGGGGTAGATACTGTATAAACTCAGAGGTGGGGTAGATGCTGTATAAACTCAGAGGTGGGGTAGATGCTGTATAAACTCAGAGGTGGGGTAGATGCTGTATAAACTCAGAGGTTGGGTAGATGCTGTATGAACTCAGAGGTGGGGTAGATGCTGTATAAACTCAGAGGTGGGGTAGATGCTGTATAAATTCAGAGGTGGGGTAGATGCTGTATTAACTCAGAGGTGGGGTAGATGCTGTATAAACTCAGAGGTGGGGTAGATGCTGTATAAACTCAGAGGTGGGGTAGATGCTGTATAAACTCAGAGGTGGGGTAGATGCTGTATAAACTCAGAGGTGGGGTAGATACTGTATAAACTCAGAAGTGGGGTAGATGCTGTATAAACTCAGAGGTGGGGTAGATGCTGTATAAATTCAGAGGTGGGGTAGATGCTGTATAAACTCAGAGGTGGGGTAGATGCTGTATAAACTCAGAGGTGGGGTAGATGCTGTATAAATTCAGCGGTGGGGTAGATGCTGTATAAACTCAGAGGTGGGGTAGATGCTGTATAAATTCAGAGGTGGGGTAGATGCTGTATAAACTCAGAGGTGGGGTAGATGCTGTATAAATTCAGCGGTGGGGTAGATGCTGTATAAACTCAGAGGTGGGGTAGATGTAGGATACACTTTCATACTGTTACAATGAGCCTGTCCTCCAATATCACCACCCACCAGCCACCACTGGTCTTCATCCTAAAGGTCCCTGGTGATCCTCTCTCCATCAGAGCCTGTCACAGTCTAACACAACATGAAGCTGAGATCACACAACTCATCAACACTGACACCAACACATCAACCTGCGTTTACACTCTTGTATAACTAACCTTGTGGGGACACACAATTCAGTCCCATTCAAAATCCTATTTTCCCTTACCCCTAACCCCTAATCCTAAACCTAACTCTAACCTATACCCTTACCCTAATTCTAACCTATACCCTTACCCTAAAGCTTAACCCTAATCATAATCCTAACTCTAACCTATACCCTTACCCTAATTCTAACCTATACCCTTACCCTAAACCTAACCTTAACCCTAATCCTAATCCTAACTCTAACCCATACCCTTACCCTAATTCTAACCTATACCCTAAACCTAACCTTAACGCTAATCCTAATCCTAACCCTAACTCTAATTGTTCTTAACACTTAACCCCCTAGAAGTAACATTTGACAAGACGTCCCCAGTTAATAACCTTTTTGTTCTATTACACACACACACACGCACACGCGCACACACGCACACACGCACAGACACACATCACTACACTGCAGGGTGTTCTACCATAAGAATATGAATTCATTCAAGTTTATACAAATATATCCACTCAACAAACGAAATATGTCAGAAAAACAACAGTCCAAACCCCATGTCTCTACCATATAAGTTACAGATGATTTACTCTGAGGATGTAGCATGTTTAGAGTGAATGGAATGTCGTCACAGGCATGATCAACAAGTGGTCACTGCTACGTGGCAGAACACTGATAACTTTTTGATGTTTTTCTACTTGGCCTCCCGAGTGGTGCAGTGGTCTAAGACACTGTAAGACACTGCAGGAGTCATCCCTGGTTTGAATCCAGGCTGCATCACACCTGGCCTTGGTTGGGAGTCACATAAGGCAGCACACAATTGGCCCAGCGTTGTCCGGATGTGGCTGTCATTGTAAATAAGAATTTGTTCTTAACTGACTTGCCTAGTTAAATAAAAAAATCTTTGAACGTCAACTGACAAGCTCACTGTGGCTGCTGTTTCATTAGTGAAAACATGGGCTTTTTCTAAATGAAATCTGCTGAAAACAAAACTAAATAGAGACTAAATATATATTTATTTACAAAGCTAACAGACTAAATTTCAATATCCACCCCCCCGCGAACACAATCTGTTCCTGTTTCCATCGTGTTTTTCTGAGTCTTTCCCTTTAAATCTCCATAGAAACGGCCCCTCAACGTAGATTGATAGCCAACATAGGCAATGAAGCCAAGGATCTCAAGGTGAAAATGACGGAGCTATGAAGTTGATTTTGATTGGTCTAACCAGCAGAAACATCTCCAACTGGTACCATTTCACAACACCAAATATGGAAGTGATACAACCGAGAGAGGCACAGTGTAACCTAGCAACGGTCACAGCAAATGAACGTTCTTATTTCATCAACACTGTTGATGAAGGTTATAATATTTTTGACAATTATCGAGTGATTGATTCTATGTTATTCATAATGTCATAGGGGAAAGAAAATTACGTTTTGACATTCATTTCGTAGCACACTCTTGACTTGCCCCATTTTCTCTATATGGTACAGCAGTGAGTGAACGCCCTGTTTACTGCCCTACAAAGGCAAAGTACAGTAACTACGTTATTTTTCTGTCTAGACAGACAGCCATTTATGATACTCTATGATATATTCTGATCAACTGGCTTGTTCTTGTGTCAGGCAGCTAAATACCACTTTAATCAGATAATATACACGCAGCCCTCCCCACACATCGCTCTCCTCTCCTCCCTCCCCCTCTCCCCTTCCCTCCCTCCCCCTCTCCCCTCTCACCTCTCGCCTCCCCTCCCCTCTCACCCCCTCTCCCCTCTCGCCTCCCCTCCCCTCTCCTCCCTCCCCCTCTCCCCACTCTGCCCTCCCCCTCTTGCCTCTCCTCCCCCTCTCCCTTCTCGCCTCCCCTCCCGCCTCCCTCCCCTCCCACCCCCTCTCCCCTCTCGCCTCCCCTCCCCTCCCACCCCCTCTCCCCTCTCGCCTCGCCTCTCCTCCCTCCCCCTCTCCCCTCTCGCCTCCCCTCCCCTCCCACCCCCTCTCCCCTCTCGCCTCCCTCCCCTCCCTCCCCCCTCCCCTCTCGCCTCCCCTCCCCTCCCTCCCCTTCTCCCCTCTCGCCTCCCCTCCCCTCCCCCTCTCCCCTCTCCCCTCTCCCCCACACACGCTCTCCTCTAGACTCCCCAGGAGTCCTTCCGTGACAGTTCTGTCCTGTGCTTTGAGATCTATCTCAGGGAGCTTGTGAACACCCAGTGCAATTACTCTTTCTTGCTGACTGCACCTGCACAGCATCACTGGGACACACGGCTGCTGCCTGCTACTGAGGGGCTTTGGCACTTAAAGCTAAAGAGGTTAAGGAGGACGTTTCTTTGAGGGTATAAGCCCTGGAACTGCAGTGGCAGGCAGGGAGGGAGAGATGACAACTCTGCCACCTGTTGGGGCTAAATGTTTTGTTGAAGGACGATGGAGACTGGGGAGTTTAGTGTAGTTCGTTAACTATCAGGTAAAGGACTGGTGAGTTTAGTGTTGTGAGTTAACTATCAGGTAAAGGACTGGTGAGTTTAGTGTAGTTCGTTAACTATCAGGTAAAGGACTGGGGAGTTTAGTGTAGTGAGTTAACTATCAGGTAAAGGACTGGTGAGTTTAGTGTAGTGAGTTAACTATCAGGTAAAGGATTGGTGAGTTTAGTGTTGTGAGTTAACTATCAGGTAAAGGACTGGTGAGTTTAGTGTAGTGAGTTAACTATCAGGTAAAGGACTGGTGAGTTTAGTGTAGTGAGTTAACTATCAGGTAAAGGACTGGTGAGTTTAGTGTAGTGAGTTAACTATCAGGTAAAGGACTGGGGGGTTTAGTGTAGTGAGTTAACTATCAGGTAAAGGACTGGTGAGTTTAGTGTTGTGAGTTACTATCAGGTAAAGGACTGGTGAGTTTAGTGTTGTGAGTTAACTATCAGGTAAAGGACTGGTGAGTTTATTGTTGTGAGTTAACTATCAGGTAAAGGACTGGTGAGTTTAGTGTTGTGAGTTAACTATCAGGTAAAGGACTGGTGAGTTTAGTGTAGTGAGTTACTATCAGGTAAAGGACTGGTGAGTTTAGTGTTGTGAGTTAACTATCAGGTAAAGGACTGGTGAGTTTAGTGTTGTGAGTTAACTATCAGGTAAAGGACTGGGGGGTTTAGTGTTGTGAGTTAACTATCAGGTAAAGGACTGGTGAGTTTATTGTAGTGAGTTAACTATCAGGTAAAGGACTGGGGGGTTTAGTGTTGTGAGTTAACTATCAGGTAAAGGACTAGTGAGTTTAGTGTAGTGAGTTAACTATCAGATAAAGGACTAGTGAGTTTAGTGTTGTGAGTTAACTATCAGGTAAAGGACTGGTGAGTTTAGTGTTGTTGTAAAACAACATGATGGTTCTATACCAAACAAAATGATGGTTCTATGCCAAGAGATGGAAAACAACATGATGGTTCTATACCAAAGAGCTAAACAACATGATGGTTCTATACCAAGGAGCCCAACAACATGATGGTTCTATACCAAGGAGCCAGACAACATAATGGTTCTATACCACGGAGTTAAACAACATGATGGTTCTATACTAAGGAGCTAAACAACATGATGGTTCTATACCAAGGAGCCAGACAACATGATGGTTCTATACCAAGGAGCCAAACAATATGATGGTTCTATACCAAGGAGCTAAACAACATGATGGTTCTATACCAAGGAGTTAAACAACATGATGGTTCTATACCAAGGAGCTAAACAACATGATGGTTCTATACCAAGGAGCCCAACAACATGATGGTTCTATACCAAGGAGCCAAACAACATGATGGTTCTATACCAAGGAGCCCAACAACATGATAGTTCTATACCAAGGAGTTAAACAACATGATGGTTCTATACCAAGAGATGGAAAACAACATGATGGTTCTATACCAAGGGACTAAACAACATGATGGTTCTATACCACGGAGTTAAACAACATGATGGTTCTATACCACGGAGTTAAACAACATGATGGTTCTATACCACGGAGTTAAACAACATGATGGTTCTATACCAAGGAGCCAAACAACATGATGGTTCTATACCAAGGAGTTAAACAACATGATGGTTCTATACCAAGAGATGGAAAACAACATGATGGTTCTATACCAAGGGACTAAACAACATGATGGTTCTATACCAAGGAGCCAGACAACATGATGGTTCTATACCAAGGGACTAAACAACATGATAGTTCTATACCAAGGAGCCCAACAACATGATGGTTATATACCAAGGAGCTAAACAACATGATGGTTCTATACCAAGGGACTAAACAACATGATAGTTCTATACCAAGGAGCCCAACAACATGATGGTTCTATACCAAGGGACTAAACAACATGATGGTTCTATACCAAGGAGCCAGACAACATGATGGTTCTATACCAAGAGATGGAAAACAACATGATGGTTCTATACCACGGAGTTAAACAACATGATGGTTCTATACCACGGAGTTAAACAACATGATGGTTCTATACCAAGGAGCTAAACAACATGATAGTTCTATACCAAGGGACTAAACAACATGATGGTTCTATACCACGGAGTTAAACAACATGATGGTTATATACCAAGGGGCAAAACAACATGATGGTTCTATACCAAGGAACCAAACAACATGATGGTTCTATACCAAGAGATGGAAAACAACATGATGGTTCTATACCACGGAGTTAAACAACATGATGGTTCTATACCACGGAGTTAAACAACATGATGGTTATATACCAAGGAGTTAAACAACATGATGGTTCTATACCACGGAGTTAAACAACATGATGGTTCTATACCAAGGAGCTAAACAACATGATGGTTCTATACCAAGGGACTAAACAACATGATGGTTCTATACCACGGAGCCAGACAATATGATGGTTCTATACCAAGGAGCCCAACAACATAATGGTTCTATACCAAGGAGATAAACAACATGATGGTTCTATACCAAGGAGCCCAACAACATGATGGTTCTATACCAAGGAGCCCAACAACATGATGGTTATATACCAAGGAGCTAAACAACATGATGGTTCTATACCAAGGAGCCCAACAACATGATGGTTCTATACCAAGGAGCCCAACAACATGATGGTTATATACCAAGGAGCTAAACAACATGATGGTTCTATACCAAGGAGCTAAACAACATGATGGTTCTATACCAAGGAGCCCAACAACATGATGGTTATATACCAAGGAGCTAAACAACATGATGGTTCTATACCAAGGAGCTAAACAACATGATGGTTATATACCAAGGAGCTAAACAACATGATGGTTCTATACCAAGGAGCCAGACAACATGATGGTTCTATACCAAGGGACTAAACAACATGATAGTTCTATACCAAGGAGCCCAACAACATGATGGTTATATACCAAGGGACTAAACAACATGATGGTTCTATACAACGGAGTTAAACAACATGATGGTTATATACCAAGGGGCTAAACAACATGATGGCTCTATACCAAGGAGCCCAACAACATGATGGTTCTATACCAAGGAACCAAACAACATGATGGTTCTATACCAAGAGATGTAAAACAACATGATGGTTCTATACCACAGAGTTAAACAACATGATGGTTCTATACCACGGAGTTAAACAACATGATGGTTATATACCAAGGAGTTAAACAACATGATGGTTCTATACCAAGGAGCTAAACAACATGATGGTTCTATACCAAGGGACTAAACAACATGATGGTTCTATACCACGGAGCCAGACAATATGATGGTTCTATACCAAGGAGCCCAACAACATAATGGTTCTATACCAAGGAGCTAAACAACATGATGGTTCTATACCAAGGGACGAAACAACATGATGGTTCTATACCAAGGAGCCCAACAACATGATGGTTCTATACCAAGGAGCTAAACAACATGATGGTTCTATACCAAGAGATGGAAAACAACATGATAGTTCTATACCAAAGAGCCCAACAACATGATAGTTCTATACCAAGGAGCCCAACAACATGATGGTTATATACCAAGGAGCTAAACAACATGATGGTTCTATACCAAGGAGCCCAACAACATGATGGTTCTATACCAAGGAGCCCAACAGCATGATGGTTATATACCAAGGAGCTAAACAACATGATGGTTCTATACCAAGGAGCTAAACAACATGATGGTTCTATACCAAGGAGCCCAACAACATGATGGTTATATACCAAGGAGCTAAACAACATGATGGTTCTATACCAAGGAGCTAAACAACATGATGGTTCTATACCAAGGAGCCAGACAACATGATGGTTCTATACCAAGGAGTTAAACAACATGATGGTTCTATACCAAGGAGCCCAACAACATGATGGTTCTATACCAAGGAGCTAAACAACATGATGGTTCTATACCAAGGGACCCAACAACATGATGGTTCTATACCAAGGAGCCCAACAACATGAAGGTTCTATACCAAGGGACTAAACAACATGATGGTTCTATACCAAGGAGCCAGACAACATGATGGTTCTATACCAAGGGACTAAACAACATGATGGTTCTATACCACGGAGTTAAACAACATGATGGTTATATACCAAGGGGCTAAACAACATGATGGTTCTATACCAAGGAGCCCAACAACATGATGGTTCTATACCAAGGAACCAAACAACATGATGGTTCTATACCAAGAGATGGAAAACAACATGATGGTTCTATACCACGGAGTTAAACAACATGATGGTTCTATACCACGGAGTTAAACAACATGATGGTTCTATACCACGGAGTTAAACAACATGATGGTTCTATCCCAAGGAGCCCAACAACATGATGGTTCTATACCAAGGAGCCCAACAACATGATGGTTCTATACCAAGGAGCCCAACAACATGATAGTTCTATACCAAAGAGCTAAACAACATGATGGTTCTATACCACGGAGCTAAACAACATGATGGTTCTATACCAAGGAGCCCAACAACATGATGGTTCTATACCACGGAGCTAAACAACATGATGGTTCTACACCAAGGAGCCCAACAACATGATGGTTCTATACCAAGGAGCCAGACATCATGATGGTTCTATACCAAGGAGCCAAACAATATGATAGTTCTATACCAAGGTGCCCAACAACATGATGGTTCTATACCAAGGAGCCCAACAATATGATGGTTCTATACCAAGGAGCCCAACAACATGATGGTTCTATACCAAGGAGCCCAACAACATGATGGTTCTATACCAAGGGACTCAACAACATGATGGTTCTATACCAAAGAGCCAGACAACATGATGGTTCTATACCAAGGAGCTAAACAACATGATGGTTCTATACCAAGGAGCCCAACAACATGATGGTTCTATACCAAGGAGCCCAACAACATGATGGTTATATACCAAGGAGCTAAACAACATGATGGTTCTATACCAAGGAGCTAAACAACATGATGGTTCTATACCAAGGAGCCAAACAACATGATGGTTATATACCAAGGAGCTAAACAACATGATGGTTATATACCAAGGAGCTAAACAACATGATGGTTCTATACCAAGGAGCCAGACAACATGATGGTTCTATACCAAGGAGTTAAACAACATGATGGTTCTATACCAAGGAGCCCAACAACATGATGGTTCTATACCAAGGAGCTAAACAACATGATGGTTCTATACCAAGGGACCCAACAACATGATGGTTCTATACCAAGGAGCCCAACAACATGATGGTTCTATACCAAGGGACTAAACAACATGATGGTTCTATACCAAGGAGCCAGACAACATGATGGTTCTATACCAAGGGACTAAACAACATGATGGTTCTATACCACGGAGTTAAACAACATGATGGTTATATACCAAGGGGCTAAACAACATGATGGTTCTATACCAAGGAGCCCAACAACATGATGGTTCTATACCAAGGAACCCAACAACATGATGGTTCTATACCAAGGGACTAAACAACATGATGGTTCTATACCAAGGAGCCAGACAACATGATGGTTCTATACCAAGGGACTAAACAACATGATGGTTCTATACCAAGGAGCCAGACAACATGATGGTTCTATACCAAGGGACTAAACAACATGATGGTTCTATACCACGGAGTTAAACAACATGATGGTTCTATACCAAGGAGTTAAACAACATGATGGTTCTATACCAAGAGATGGAAAACAACATGATGGTTCTATACCACGGAGTTAAACAACATGATGGTTCTATACCACGGAGTTAAACAACATGATGGTTCTATACCACGGAGTTAAACAACATGATGGTTCTATACCACGGAGTTAAACAACATGATGGTTCTATACCAAGGAGCCCAACAACATGATGGTTCTATACCAAGGGACTAAACAACATGATGGTTCTATACCACGGAGCCAGACAATATGATGGTTCTATACCAAGAGATGGAAAACAACATGATGGTTCTATACCACGGAGCCCAACAACATGATGGTTCTATACCAAGGAGCCCAACAACATGATGGTTCTATACCAAGGAGCCCAACAACATGATGGTACTATACCAAGGAGCCCAACAACATGATAGTTCTATACCAAAGAGCTAAACAACATGATGGTTCTATACCACGGAGCTAAACAACATGATGGTTCTATACCAAGGAGCCCAACAACATGATGGTTCTATACCACGGAGCTAAACAACATGATGGTTCTATACCAAGGAGCCCAACAACATGATGGTTCTATACCAAGGAGCCAGACATCATGATGGTTCTATACCAAGGAGCCAAACAATATGATAGTTCTATACCAAGGTGCCCAACAACATGATGGTTCTATACCAAGGAGCCCAACAATATGATGGTTCTATACCAAGGAGCCCAACAACATGATGGTTCTATACCAAGGAGCCCAACAACATGATGGTTCTATACCAAGGAGTTAAACAACATGATGGTTCTATACCAAGGAGCCAGACAACATGATGGTTCTATACCAAGGACCTAAACAATATAATAGTTCTATACCAAAGAGCTAAACAACATGATGGTTCTATACCAAGGAGCCAAACAATTTAATAGTTCTATACCAAAGAGCTAAACAACATGATGGTTCTATACCAAGGGACCCAACAACATGATGGTTCTATACCAAGGAGCCCAACAACATGATGGTTCTATACCAAGGAGCCAAACAACATGATGGTTCTATACCAAGGAGCCCAACAACATGATGGTTCTATACCAAGGGACTAAACAACATGATGGTTCTATACCAAGGAGCCAGACAACATGATGGTTCTATACCAAGGGACTAAACAACATGATGGTTCTATACCACGGAGTTAAACAACATGATGGTTATATACCAAGGGGCTAAACAACATGATGGTTCTATACCAAGGAGCCCAACAACATGATGGTTCTATACCAAGGAACCAAACAACATGATGGTTCTATACCAAGAGATGGAAAACAACATGATGGTTCTATACCACGGAGTTAAACAACATGATGGTTCTATACCACGGAGTTAAACAACATGATGGTTCTATACCACGGAGTTAAACAACATGATGGTTCTATACCACGGAGTTAAACAACATGATGGTTCTATACCAAGGAGCCCAACAACATGATGGTTCTATACCAAGGGACTAAACAACATGATGGTTCTATACCACGGAGCCAGACAATATGATGGTTCTATACCAAGAGATGGAAAACAACATGATGGTTCTATACCACGGAGCCCAACAACATGATGGTTCTATCCCAAGGAGCCCAACAACATGATGGTTCTATACCAAGGAGCCCAACAACATGATGGTTCTATACCAAGGAGCCCAACAACATGATAGTTCTATACCAAAGAGCTAAACAACATGATGGTTCTATACCACGGAGCTAAACAACATGATGGTTCTATACCAAGGAGCCCAACAACATGATGGTTCTATACCACGGAGCTAAACAACATGATGGTTCTATACCAAGGAGCCCAACAACATGATGGTTCTATACCAAGAGATGGAAAACAACATGATGGTTCTATACCACGGAGTTAAACAACATGATGGTTCTATACCACGGAGTTAAACAACATGATGGTTCTATACCACGGAGTTAAACAACATGATGGTTCTATACCACGGAGTTAAACAACATGATGGTTCTATACCAAGGAGCCCAACAACATGATGGTTCTATACCAAGGGACTAAACAACATGATGGTTCTATACCACGGAGCCAGACAATATGATGGTTCTATACCAAGAGATGGAAAACAACATGATGGTTCTATACCACGGAGCCCAACAACATGATGGTTCTATCCCAAGGAGCCCAACAACATGATGGTTCTATACCAAGGAGCCCAACAACATGATGGTTCTATACCAAGGAGCCCAACAACATGATAGTTCTATACCAAAGAGCTAAACAACATGATGGTTCTATACCACGGAGCTAAACAACATGATGGTTCTATACCAAGGAGCCCAACAACATGATGGTTCTATACCACGGAGCTAAACAACATGATGGTTCTATACCAAGGAGCCCAACAACATGATGGTTCTATACCAAGGAGCCAGACATCATGATGGTTCTATACCAAGGAGCCAAACAATATGAAAGTTCTATACCAAGGTGCCCAACAACATGATGGTTCTATACCAAGGAGCCCAACAATATGATGGTTCTATACCAAGGAGCCCAACAACATGATGGTTCTATACCAAGGGACTAAACAACATGATGGTTCTATACCACGGAGTTAAACAACATGATGGTTATATACCAAGGGGCTAAACAACATGATGGTTCTATACCAAGGAGCCCAACAACATGATGGTTCTATACCAAGGAACCAAACAACATGATGGTTCTATACCAAGAGATGGAAAACAACATGATGGTTCTATACCACGGAGTTAAACAACATGATGGTTCTATACCACGGAGTTAAACAACATGATGGTTCTATACCACGGAGTTAAACAACATGATGGTTCTATACCACGGAGTTAAACAACATGATGGTTCTATACCAATGAGCCCAACAACATGATGGTTCTATACCAAGGGACTAAACAACATGATGGTTCTATACCACGGAGCCAGACAATATGATGGTTCTATACCAAGAGATGGAAAACAACATGATGGTTCTATACCACGGAGCCCAACAACATGATGGTTCTATACCAAGGAGCCCAACAACATGATGGTTCTATACCAAGGAGCCCAACAACATGATGGTACTATACCAAGGAGCCCAACAACATGATAGTTCTATACCAAAGAGCTAAACAACATGATGGTTCTATACCACGGAGCTAAACAACATGATGGTTCTATACCAAGGAGCCCAACAACATGATGGTTCTATACCACGGAGCTAAACAACATGATGGTTCTATACCAAGGAGCCCAACAACATGATGGTTCTATACCAAGGAGCCAGACATCATGATGGTTCTATACCAAGGAGCCAAACAATATGATAGTTCTATACCAAGGTGCCCAACAACATGATGGTTCTATACCAAGGAGCCCAACAATATGATGGTTCTATACCAAGGAGCCCAACAACATGATGGTTCTATACCAAGGAGCCCAACAACATGATGGTTCTATACCAAGGAGTTAAACAACATGATGGTTCTATACCAAGGAGCCAGACAACATGATGGTTCTATACCAAGGACCTAAACAATATAATAGTTCTATACCAAAGAGCTAAACAACATGATGGTTCTATACCAAGGAGCCAAACAATTTAATAGTTCTATACCAAAGAGCTAAACAACATGATGGTTCTATACCAAGGAGCCAAACAACATGATGGTTCCATACCAAGGAGCTAAACAACATGATGGTTCTATACCAAGGAGCCAGACAACATGATGGTTCTATACCAAGGAGCCCAACAACATGATGGTTCTATACCACGGAGCTAAACAACATGATGGTTCTATACCAAGGAGCCCAACAACATGATGGTTCTATACCACGGAGCTAAACAACATGATGGTTCTATACCAAGGAGCCCAACAACATGATGGTTCTATACCAAGGAGCCAGACATCATGATGGTTCTATACCAAGGAGCCAAACAATATGATAGTTCTATACCAAGGTGCCCAACAACATGATGGTTCTATACCAAGGAGCCCAACAATATGATGGTTCTATACCAAGGAGCCCAACAACATGATGGTTCTATACCAAGGAGCCCAACAACATGATGGTTCTATACCAAGGGACCCAACAACATGATGGTTCTATACCAAAGAGCCAGACAACATGATGGTTCTATACCAAGGAGCTAAACAACATGATGGTTCTATACCAAGGAGCCAGACAACATGATGGTTCTATACCAAAGAGCCAGACAACATGATGGTTCTATACCAAGGAGCTAAACAACATGATGGTTCTATACCAAGGAGCCCAACAACATGATGGTTCTATACCAAGGAGCCCAACAACATGATGGTTCTATACCAAGGAGCTAAACAACATGATGGTTCTATACCAAGGAGCCCAACAACATGATGGTTATATACCAAGGAGCTAAACAACATGATGGTTCTATACCAAGGAGCTAAACAACATGATGGTTCTATACCAAGGAGCCAGACAACATGATGGTTCTATACCAAGGAGTTAAACAACATGATGGTTCTATACCAAGGAGCCCAACAACATGATGGTTCTATACCAAGGAGCTAAACAACATGATGGTTCTATACCAAGGGACCCAACAACATGATGGTTCTATACCAAGGAGCCCAACAACATGATGGTTCTATACCAAGGGACTAAACAACATGATGGTTCTATACCAAGGAGCCAGACAACATGATGGTTCTATACCAAGGGACTAAACAACATGATGGTTCTATACCACGGAGTTAAACAACATGATGGTTATATACCAAGGGGCTAAACAACATGATGGTTCTATACCAAGGAGCCCAACAACATGATGGTTCTATACCAAGGAACCAAACAACATGATGGTTCTATACCAAGAGATGGAAAACAACATGATGGTTCTATACCACGGAGTTAAACAACATGATGGTTCTATACCACGGAGTTAAACAACATGATGGTTCTATACCACGGAGTTAAACAACATGATGGTTCTATACCAAGGAGCCCAACAACATGATGGTTCTATACCAAGGGACTAAACAACATGATGGTTCTATACCACGGAGCCAGACAATATGATGGTTCTATACCAAGAGATGGAAAACAACATGATGGTTCTATACCACGGAGTTAAACAACATGATGGTTCTATACCACGGAGTTAAACAACATGATGGTTCTATACCACGGAGTTAAACAACATGATGGTTCTATACCAAGGAGCCCAACAACATGATGGTTCTATACCAAGGGACTAAACAACATGATGGTTCTATACCACGGAGCCAGACAATATGATGGTTTTATACCAAGAGATGGAAAACAACATGATGGTTCTATACCACGGAGCCCAACAACATGATGGTTCTATACCAAGGAGCCCAACAACATGATAGTTCTATACCAAAGAGCTAAACAACATGATGGTTCTATACCACGGAGCTAAACAACATGATGGTTCTATACCAAGGAGCCCAACAACATGATGGTTCTATACCACGGAGCTAAACAACATGATGGTTCTATACCAAGGAGCCCAACAACATGATGGTTCTATACCAAGGAGCCAGACATCATGATGGTTCTATACCAAGGAGCCAAACAATATGATAGTTCTATACCAAGGTGCCCAACAACATGATGGTTCTATACCAAGGAGCCCAACAACATGATGGTTCTATACCAAGGAGCCAGACATCATGATGGTTCTATACCAAGGAGCCCAACAATATGATAGTTCTATACCAAGGAGCCCAACAACATGATGGTTCTATACCAAGGAGCCCAACAACATGATGGTTCTATACCAAGGAGTTAAACAACATGATGGTTCTATACCAAGGAGCCAGACAACATGATGGTTCTATACCAAGGACCCAAACAATATAATAGTTCTATACCAAAGAGCTAAACAACATGATGGTTCTATACCAAGGAGCCAAACAATTTAATAGTTCTATACCAAAGAGCTAAACAACATGATGGTTCTATACCAAGGAGCCAAACAACATGATGGTTCCATACCAAGGAGCTAAACAACATGATGGTTCTATACCAAGGAGCCAGACAACATGATGGTTCTATACCAAGGAGCCCAACAACATGATGGTTCTATACCAAGGAGCCAGACAACATGATGGTTCTATACCAAGGAGCCCAACAACATGATGGTTCTATACCAAGGAGCCCAACAACATGATAGTTCTATACCAAGGAGCCCAACAACATGATAGTTCTATACCAAGGAGCCCAACAACATGATAGTTCTATACCAAGGAGCCAGACAACATGATTCAAGTTTTAGTTTTAATATCAAATGCACAAGTACTGTGAAATGCTTTTCTTGCCGCTCTAAACCCAACAATGTGGTAATCAATATCAATGTAGTACTAAAAATAACACAAGGTAGAACAAAGATATACAAATAACACAAGGTAGAACAAAGATATACAAATAACACAAGGTAGAACAAAGATATACAAATAACACAAGGTAGAACAAAGATATACAAATAAGAAAGAAGAACATGAGAAGTAAGAAGCTGTATGCAGAGTCAGTTCCAATACCATATTTACATGTGCAGGGATGCTGGAGTGATGGAGGTAGATGAGTATAGGAGTAAGGTGACAGGGATGCTGGAGTGATGGAGGTAGATGAGTATAGGAGTAAGGGGACAGGGATGCTGGAGTGATGGAGGTAGATGGGTATAGGTGTAAGGTGACAGGGATGCTGGAGTGATGGAGGTAGATGAGTATAGGAGTAAGGTGACAGGGATGCTGGAGTGATGGAGGTAGATGAGTATAGGAGTAAGGTGGCAAGGCATCAGGATATATGATTAACAGAGTAGCAGCAGTGGATGTGATGATTGTATGTAAGTGTGTGTGCCTGTGTGTAGAGTCAGTATAACGTGTGAACATGTTAGCTCGGCCCCAGTGACGTACTGGTCCGTCCGCACCGCCATCTGTAGCGCCATGCGGTCCAGTGATGCAGCCAGTCAAGATGCTCTCAATGGTGCAGCTGGAAGGCAATTTACAGAGCCTCCAAAGAGGCTGAATTATTAATCTCTCAAAATAATCTACAGGACACTTGGAGATTACTATTCCCAACTACAGAAGACTGGTCCTTTTTTTCTCAAAGTCAGAAATTCAAGAATTGACTACATTTTTATTTCCAAAAATTCGCTCAACAATTTACTGGATGAACAAATTCATGATATAGTGATATGGGATCATTTTGTGCTATCATGCTTAATTACACCAATAGAAAATACGTTTAGCCGCATAATTTGGAGAATGAACAGAGCACCTCTTCTGGACCCAAAATGTATTAAATATGTAAACATACAGGACAGCGGAAAGCCGACCCCCCAATAATCTGGGAAGCCTTTAAAGGCATACATTAGGAGATAGATAATAACTTACTCAGCAAAAGTTACATTTGATTTAGAAATTACAATTCAAGAAAAATAAATCACTATCTTACAAAAAGTCCATACAAATCTTTACAAGTTCAAGAAAAATATATATTTCTGAATTTAAGCAGGAATACAATATTTTACTTCTGAAGAGAGCCAACAACTACAGGTTAAACTCAAATAAAGCATACTACTTCATGGCAAATAACCTGGTAAGTATCTGGCAGCTCTCACAAAATGAATACACACCAAACCAGTTATCATTTGTAAAGATAGAGATACTAAAGTGGTAATTAGAAACAACAACAATGTGATTAATGACACATTTAAAAGTTTCTATGAAAATCGATATAAATCAGACTTTAACAACAGTTGGATGGATCCTATAGCCTTATTAAACTCAACAACCTTGAAGCAACTATCAAAAATCTCAAGATACAAAATTAACGTTAAAATATTGGCAATAGGAAAAAGAAAAGTAATAACTCACGATCTACAGCAATCTTTTAAGTGGACCACAAAAAATATGAAATACTTAGGATGCTTAATAAGTGAAAACAAACAACAAATATATAAAATAACTTTATTCCATTACTCAACAATATGAAAGCAGATCTAATGAAATGGAATAATCTGCCCATAAATCTTACAGGTAGAATAAACCTATTTTGAATGGCATGGCTGCCAGAGCTTTTGTACTTATTTTCGGTAATAACAGTTACCCCACCGAAGACTTTATGTAAAAAGTATACTCAGTCATAACAAACTTTATATGGGCAAATAAAATGTATACATTAAAAAGAGAAGTATTACATCTTCCTAAGTCTGAGGATGGTTTTAACATCCACTCTCTACCCAAGGCTTTTATTTGTCCCATGTAGTTAAAGAAGAACAACGGGAACATATTGAATATGCGCATGCTAATCCCCAGAATCTTCTCTACATTGTAGAATAATAGTGAAGACATCAGAACTATGAAATAACACATATGGAATCATGTAGTAACCAAAAAAGAGTTAAACAAATCAAAATATATTTTATTTGTGTCACGTTCCTGACCTATTTATGTTAGTTGTTATGTGTGTTAGTTGGTCAGGACGTGAGGTTGGGTGGGCATTCTATGTTTTCTGTTTCTGTGTTGGTTTTGGGTTGCCTGGAATGGCTCTTAATTAGAGGCAGGTGTTTGGCGTTCCTCTAATTAAGAGTCATATTTAGGTAGGCGTTGTCACAGTGTTCGTTGTGGGTGATTGTCTCCTGTGTTTGTGTATGTCGTTGCGCCACACGGGACTGGTTTCGGTTTGTTTGTTAAGTGTCATTTATGTGTAGGCTTTTCCCCTGTTCGTGCGTTCTCGTGTGTTATGTGAGTCCGTCGTTCAGATCTGTTCTACACCGTTTATTTGTTTTGTTAGTGTATAGTCAAGTTCGTGTTTTTCCCGTCTTGTCATTAAATTCATTATGTATTCAAACTCCACTGCGCCTTGGTTCAATCCCTGCTCCTCTTCGGATGAAGAAGAGGAGGACAGCCGTTACAGAATCACCCACCATACCAGAGCCAAGCAGCGGAGTCAACGGAGAAGGGGACAGGAAAAGAAGGAGCAATGGACATGGGACGATGTATTGGACGGAAAAGGTTGCTACACATGGGAGGAGATCCTGGCTGGTAGGGATCGCCTCCCATGGGAACAGCTGGAGGCACCGAGGAGAGCGGAGGCTACCGGAAAGAGGAACCGGAGCTATGAGGGAACGCGTCTGGCACGGAAGCCAAAAAAGCCCGTAAGTAATTCCCAAAAATTTCTTGGGGGGGGGCTAGGAGGTAGTGGGCCAAGGGCAGGTAGGAGACCTGCGCCCACTTCCCAGGCTTACCGTGGAGAGCGGGAGTACGGGCAGGCGCCGTGTTACGCAGTAGAGCGCACGGTGTCTCCTGTACGAGTGCATAGCCCAGTGCGGGTTATTCCACCTCCCCGCACTGGGAGGGCTAGATTGGGTATTGAGCCAGGTGTCATGAGGCCGGCTCAACGCGTCTGGTCTCCAGTGCGTCTCCTCGGGTCGGCATACATGGCACCTGCCTTACGCATGGTTTCTCCGGTTCGCCTACATAGCCCGGTGCGGGTTATTCCACCTCCCCGCACTGGTCGGGCAACCGGGAGTATTCAACCAGGTAAGGTTGGGCAGGCTCAATGCTCAAGAGTGCCAGTACGCCTCCACGGTCCGGTATTTCCGGCACCACCTCCCCGCCCCAGCCTAGTACCTACAGTGTCTACACTACGCACTAGGCTACCAGTGCGTATCCTGAGCCCTGTTCCTCCTCCACGCACTCTCCCTGTAGTGCGTGTATCTAGCCCGGTGCCTCCAGTTCCGGCACCACGCACTAAGCCACCTGTGCGTCTCCAGAGCCCTGAACACACTGTATCTTCTCCCCCTACTAATCCTGATGTGCTTGTCCTCAGCCCGGTGTCACCAGTGCCGGTACCTCGCATCAGGGATAGAGTAGGCTTTGAGAGTACAGTGTGCCCTGTCCCTGCTCCCCGCACTAGTAGGAAGGTGCTTATCCTTAGCACGGTGCCTCCAGTTCCGGCACCACGCACCAGGTCTACAGTGCGCCGTATCCGGCCAGAGCCATCCGTCTCACCAGCGCCATCTGAGCCATCCGTCTCCCCAGCGCCATCTGAGCCATCCGTCTCCCCAGCGCCATCTGAGCCATCCGTCTCCCCAGCGCCATCTGAGCCATCCGTCTCCCCAGCGCCGTCTGAGCCATCCGTCTGCCAGGAGCCTGCAAAGCCGCCCGTCTGCCATGAGCCTGCAAAGCCGCCCGTCTGCCATGAGCCTACAGAGCCATCCGCCAGACAGGAGCCGCTAGAGCCGTCAGCCAGACAGGAGCCGCTAGAGCCGTCAGCCAGACAGGATCTGCCAGAGCCGCCAACCAGACAGGATCTGCCAGAGCCGCCAACCAGACAGGATCTGCCAGAGCCGCCAACCAGACAGGATCTGCCAGAGCCGCCAACCAGACAGGATCTGCCAGAGCCGCCAGCGAGCCATGAGCAGCCAGAGCCGTCAGAGAGCCATGAGCAGCCAGAGCCGTCAGAGAGCCATGAGCAGCCAGAGCCGTCAGAGAGCCATGAGCAGCCAGAGCCGTCAGAGCGCCATGAGCAGCCAGAGCCGTCAGCCTGCCATGAGCGTCGAGAGCCGTCAGCCTGCCATGAGCGTCGAGAGCCGTCAGCCTGCCATGAGCGTCGAGAGCCGTCAGCCTGCCATGAGCGTCGAGAGCCGTCAGCCTGCCATGAGCGTCGAGAGCCGTCAGCCAGCCATGAGCGTCGAGAGCCGTCAGCCAGCCATGAGCGTCGAGAGCCGTCAGCCAGCCATGAGCGTCGAGATTCGTCAGTCAGCCATGAGCTGCCCTTCAGCCTGAAACGGCTAGATACCCAGAACTGCCCATCAGTCCAGAGCTGTCTCTCTGTCCGGAGCTGCCTTTCAGTCCGGAGTTGCCCCTCTATCCTGATCTCCCTCTCTATCTTGATCTACCTCTATATTCTTATCTATCCCTCTGTCTTGATTTATCTCTCTGTCCCGGTGCTGTCCTTATTAGTGATGTTATTAAGAGGATTTTGTGGGGGTAAAAAGAGGGTGGACATTCTTAGAGGGAGGAAGCTAGGATGGATTATGGTGGGGTGGGGACCTCGCCCGGAGCCTGAGCCACCACCGTGGTTAGATGCCCACCCAGACCCTCCCCTAGACTTTGTGCTGGTGCGTCCGGAGTTCGCACCTTATGGGGGGGGTAATGTCACGTTCCTGACCTATTTATGTTAGTTGTTATGTGTGTTAGTTGGTCAGGACGTGAGGTTGGGTGGGCATTCTATGTTTTCTGTTTCTGTGTTGGTTTTGGGTTGCCTGGTATGGCTCTTAATTAGAGGCAGGTGTTTGGCGTTCCTCTAATTAAGAGTCATATTTAGGTAGGCGTTGTCACAGTGTTCGTTGTGGGTGATTGTCTCCTGTGTTTGTGTATGTCGTTGCGCCACACGGGACTGGTTTCGTTTTGTTTGTTAAGTGTCATTTATGTGTAGGCTTTTCCCCTGTTCGTGTGTTCTCGTGTGTTATGTGAGTCCGTCGTTCAGATCTGTTCTACACCGTTTATTTGTTTTGTTAGTGTATAGTCAAGTTCGTGTTTTTCCCGTCTTGTCATTAAATTCATTATGTATTCAAACTCCACTGCGCCTTGGTTCAATCCCTGCTCCTCTTCGGATGAAGAAGAGGAGGACAGCCGTTACAATTTGAGGTTCTTCAAAGTAGCCACCCTTTCACTTGATGACAGCTTTGCACACTCCTGGCATTCTCTCAACCAGATTCATGAGGTAGTCACTTGGAATACATTTCTATTAACAGGTGTGCCTTGTTAAAAGTAGATTTGTGGAATTTCTTAACGTGTTTAAGACAATCAGTTGTGTTGTGACAAGGTAGGGTGATATATAGCGTCTGCTAAATGACTTAAATGTAAATGTATATAGAAGATAGCCCTATTTGGTTAAAGACCAAGTCCATATTTTGGCAAGAACAGCTCAAATAAGCAAAGAGAAACGATAGTCCATCATTACTTTAAGACATGAAGGTCAGTCAACCCAAAACATTTCAAGAACTTTAAAAGTTTCTTCAAGTGCTTTTGCAAAACCATCAAGTGCTATGATGAAACTGGCTCTCATGAGGACCACCACAGGAAAGGAAGACCCAGAGTTACCTCTGCTGCAGAGGACAAGTTCATTAGAGTTACCAGCCTCAGAAATTGCAGTCCAAATAAATGCTTCACAGAGTTCAAGTAACAGACACATCTCAACATCAACTGTTCAGAGGAGACTGTGTGAATCACTACTAAAGGACCCCAATAATAATAAGAGACTTGGGCCAAGAAACACGAGCAATGGACATTAGACCAGTGGAAATCTGCCCTTTGGTCTGATGAGTCCAAATTTGAGATTTTTGGCTCCAACCGCAGTGTGTTTGTGAGACGCAGAGTAGGTGAACGGATGATTACTGCATGTGTGGTTCCCACCGTGAAGCATGGAGGAGGAGGTGTGATGGTGTGGGGGTGCTTGGCTGTTGACACTGTCTGTGATTTATTTAGAATTCAAGGCACACTTAACCAGCATGGCTACCACAGCATTCTGCAGCGATACGCCATCCTATCTGGTTTGCACTTAGTAGGACTATCATTTGTTTTTCAACAGGACAATGACCCAACACACCTCCAGGCTGTGTAAGGGCTATTTGACCAAGAAGGAGAGTGATGGAGTGCTGCATGAGATGACCTGGCCTCCACAATCACCCGACCTCAACCCAATTGAGATGGTTTGGGATGAGTTGGACCGCAGAGTGAAGGAAAAGTAGCCAACAAGTGCCCAGCATATGTGGGAACTCCTTCAAGACTGTTGGAAAAGCAGGAGTGTGTCTAGGGTGTCTGGGATGATGCATTTCATTTCATGAATACAGTTGTGAGCGCTGCAGGGCAGTAGTCATAGTAACATGAAGCCTTATAGTTGTTGGGAACACGTATGATGGTGGTCAGTTTAAAACATGTGGAGATTACAGACTGGGACAAGGAGAGGTTGAAAATGACCTTGTATACGCCTGTCAGCTGATCTGCACGTGCTCTGAGAACGCGCCCTGGAACTCCGCCCGGCCCCGTGGATGGGCCTATACCCTGGAACTCCGTCCGGCCCCGTGGATGGGTCTATGCCATGGAACTCCATCCGGCCCCGTGGATGGGTCTATGCCATGGAACTCCGTCCGGCCCCGTGGATGGGTCTATACCATGGAACTCCGTCCGGCCCTGTGGATGGGGCTATGCCATGGAGCCAAACAACAGTGCCTATTGTTAATTGAATACAGTGTATTACACGAAGAGTTAACAGCACAAACTTGGCCTAAGTGACACTATAGATCCTTTCACTCACTGTCAAAGTCTTGGTTTGCAGGTCTGCCAGTAGCGCTAGTGTGCTTCATTAGCCTAGTGCTCATATTATGAGGCCAGTCACATGTCTCCCTCTCTCTCTCTCTTTCTCCATTTCCGTATGTATATCAATACATGTAACTAGCTGTGGGGCCTAACATATGACCATTATGCCATTAATTCATGCGTGTTAGAGTTTGTGCTGGTGTGATACCGCGCTCTCCCCTTCCTCCTCTCTCTCTCAGCAGGGAAATGTGGCTAGCAGATTTACTGCAAATCTACACTAATTCCCTTCTCCCTATTCTTTCTCATACCTCTCCTCTCCTCTCCTCTCCTCTCCTCTCCTCTCCTCTCCTCTCCTCTCCTCTCCTCTCCTCTCCTCTCCTCTCCTCTCCTCTCTACTCACTCTCTTCTCCTCTCCTTTCCTACCCTCTCTACTCTCTCCTCTCCTATCATATCCTCTCCTCTGTGCGGTGCAGACAGCTGAGCCACAGACGAGGGCGCATGACGTAGATCTGCAAATTCCACCAGCACCAACCTGAATATTAACTATAGGGAGGACACACTCAAGTCTGTACAAAGACACACAATCACACACAATCACACACAACAGGACAAATAAATCATTAGACATCTTATTCTTGATTTACTGCCTCCTCAACCTCCCTCTAAACTCCCCACTGTCCTCTCCTCACCTCCTCCCTCTAAACTCCCCACTGTCCTCTCCTCCCCACCTCCCTCTAAACTCCCCACTGTCCTCTCCTCCCCACCTCCCTCTAAACTCCCCACTGCATTCTCCTCCCTCCATCTCAACTCCCCACTGCCCTCTCCTCCCCACCTCCCTCTAAACTCCCCACTGCATTCTCCTCCCTCCATCTCAACTCCCCACTGCCCTCTCCTCGCTCCCTCTCTCACCTTCCCACTGTCCTCTCTTCCCCTACTCCCTCTAAACTCCCCACTGCCCTCTCTTCCCCTACTCCCTCTAAACTCCCCACTGTCCTCTCTTCCCCTACTCCCTCTAAACTCCCCACTGCCCTCTCTTCCCTCCCTCTCTCAACTCCCCACAGCCCTCTCTTCCCTCCCTCTCTCAACTCCCCACAGCCCTCTCCTCCCTCCATCTAAACTCCCCACTGCCCTCTCCTCGCTCCCTCTCTAAACTCCCCACTGCCATCTCCTCCCTCCCCTCCTCCTACTTCTGCCCCATCTCCCGTCATCCTCCTACGTCTCCACCTCCTTCTCCTCCCATTAAGCAACGTCACACGGCTCCTAAACTCCTTTCATACTCTCCATCCCTCTCTCATCCATCTTCCCCTCCTCCTTCTGCTCCTCCCTCTCCTTTCCACGCGGGACACTATCTATCTTTCATTCCCCATCTTACTTACGTATTCCCCCTGAAGTGTGCACACACACACACACACACACACACACACACACACACACACACACACACACACACACACACACACACACACACACACACACACACACACACACACACACACACACACACACACACACACACACACACACAGTCATCTGTCAGCGGTGCCAGCTCGGATGGGAACAAGCACCCCCTCTTCTCCCTCCTCACCACCTCCTCCCTCCTCTTCTTCCTCCTCACCACCTCCTCCCTCCTCTCCATCTCCTCCCTCTTCTCCCTCCTCACCACCTCCTCCCTCCTCTCCATCTCCTCCCTCTTCTCCCTCCTCACCACCTCCTCCCTCCTCTCCATCTCCTCCCTCTTCTCCCTCCTCACCACCTCCTCCCTCCTCTCCATCTCCTCCCTCTTCTCCCTCCTCACCACCTCCTCCCTCCTCTCCATCTCCTCCCTCTTCTCCCTCCTCACCACCTCCTCCCTCCTCTCCATCTCCTCCCTCCTCACCACCACCTCCCTCCTCTCCATCTCCTCCCTCTTCTCCCTCCTCACCACCTCCTCCCTCCTCTCCATCTCCTCCCTCCTCACCACCACCTCCCTCCTCTCCATCTCCTCCCTCTTCTCCCTCCTCACCACCTCCTCCCTCCTCTCCATCTCCTCCCTCCTCCTCTCCATCTCCTCCCTCCTCTCCATCTCCTCCCTCCTCTTCTCCCTCCTCACCATCTCCTCCCTCCTCACCACCACCTCCCTCCTCTCCATCTCCTCCCTCTTCTTCCTCCTCACCACCTCCTCCCTCCTCTCCATCTCCTCCCTCCTCTTCTTCCTCCTCACCACCTCCTCCCTCCTCTCCATCTCCTCCCTCCTCTCCATCTCCTCCCTCCTCTCCACCTCCTCCCTCCTCTCCACCTCCCCCCCTCTTGTCACCACCACTTCTCTAGACAGTACCTCAAGCCATCGTGTCAGCCTCTGTATCTAGGACAACCCACTGTAAGCAATACTAAACATCCATCTTTTCCACCGTGCTGTCACGTCAGACACTCCGATAGAGAAGGAGGCTGGAGGAGGATGTATGGTGGGAAGGAAGGAAGAAAGAAAGGAAAGTCTGATGCTATAGTGATGGAGACTGGAGAGAGGCCATAGAAGATACTGTCTCCAGTTGTTATTGTTGTTGTTTATGTATCTGATATATGATATCTAATATTGTTTTTCATATCAAATAGATATGCAATTTTAATATGAATGCCCCTCTGTCTCCCTCTCTCATTCCGAATTTCATAATTGATGAAATGTAGACAGATATGAAGGAGTGAGACAGGATGTGAACCTCTGTCATGACGGGGTAGGGGTCTAGTCTGGAGAGCTAGCAGTAGGCCAGACACCACCACAACACTCTCAGAGTTGTCTGGTACAACTTCAAGAGAAATTTCAACTTGTGATATTTTTTTCTCTTCCCCAAGTTTCTCTACCCCCTCTTCTCATCGTAAATTGATGTTTTCCTTTAGTTTGCGATGGATTTACATAGTCAATGGAGAAATGTATTTCAGTATTTTCTTCTCTTGCTGTATCCTACATAGAGCCTTATGGGGCCTGGTCAAAAGTAGTGCACTATATACTGTAGGGAATATGGGGCCATTTGGGGTGCAGGCCCAAAAGGAGAGAGGGAGAGAAGAGAGATTCTGTGGCTTGGGTAGCATTTAAGAGACTCAGCCCAAAAGGAGAGAGGGAGAGAAGAGAGATTCTGTGGGTGAGAGATGTCTGTGTGCCACCATTGTAGTACTGGTATCAGAGATGTTTATTTTCTTGTCTGGGGGTACAGGGTTCCCAGCTAACACACTTGGTTCCTTGGAAGTTGTAGGAACTTATGTTTTTGGTTTCATATTGATTGTGGGAACGAATCCATATGTTTCCTGAACAGAACAATCAACCATATATTTTTTTTATAACACTTTTTTATAATAATTTTCTTGTGATATCCAATTGCGATCTTGTCTCATCGCTGCAACTCCCCAATGGGCTTGGGAGACGCAAACGTCGAGTCATGCGTCCTCCGAAACATGACCAGACAAAACATGCTTTTTTACACCCGCCCGAATGTGTCAGAGGAAACTTATTTCACCTGATGACCAAAGTCAGCCTGTATGTACCCGGCCCACCACAAAGTCAGCCTGTATGTACCCGGCCCACCACAAAGTCAGCCTGTATGTACCCGGCCCACCACAAAGTCAGCCTGTATGTACCCGGCCCACCACAAAGTCAGCCTGTATGTACCCGGCCCACCACAAAGTCAGCCTGTATGTACCCGGCCCACCACAAAGTCAGCCTGTATGTACCCGGCCCACCACAAGAGCGCGATGAGCCAAGTAAAGCCGCCCCATCCAAACCCTCCCCTAACCCGGTCAACACTGGGCCAATTGTGCGCCGCCCTATGGGACTCCAGGTCACAGACGGTTGTGACACAGCCTGGGATCGAACCCGGGTCTGTAGTGACGCCTCAAGCCTTAGACCACTGCGCCGTTAAACATTTTTCAAACTTTGTGAGAAAAGAAGTGAATATGTCACCTGTTCTTGGAAGTGAATATGTCACTTGTTCTGGGAAGTGAATATGTCACCTGTTCTGGGAAGTGAATATGACACCTGTTCTTTGAAGTGATTATGTCACCTGTTCTGGGAAGTGAATATGTCACCTGTTCTGGGAAGTGAATATGTCACCTGTTCTTTGAAGTGATTATGTCACCTGTTCTGGGAAGTGATTATGTCACCTGTTCTGGGAAGTGAATATGTCACCTGTTCTGGGAAGTGAATATGTCACCTGTTCTGGGAAGTGAATATGTCACCTGTTCTGGGAAGTGAATATGTCACCTGTTCTGGGAAGTGAATATGTCACCTGTTCTTTGAAGTGATTATGTCACCTGTTCTGGGAAGTGAATATGTCACCTGTTCAGGGAAGTGATTATGTCACCTGTTCTGGGAAGTGAATATGTCACCTGTTCTGGGAAGTGAATATGTCACCTGTTCTGGGAAGTGAATATGTCACCTGTTCTGGGAAGTGAATATGTCACCTGTTCTGGGAAGTGAATATGTCACCTGTTCTGGGAAGTGAATATGTCACCTGTTCTGGGAAGTGAATATGTCACCTGTTCTGGGAAGTGAATATGTCACCTGTTCTGGGAAGTGAATATGTCACCTGTTCTTTGAAGTGATTATGTCACCTGTTCTGGGAAGTGAATATGTCACCTGTTCTGGGAAGTGAATATGTCACCTGTTCTGGGAAGTGAATATGTCACCTGTTCTGGGAAGTGAATATGTCACCTGTTCTTTGAAGTGAATATGTCACCTGTTCTTTGAAGTGAATATGTCACCTGTTCTGGGAAGTGAATATGTCACCTGTTCTGGGAAGTGATTATGTCACCTGTTCTGGGAAGTGAATATGTCACCTGTTCTGGGAAGTGATTATGTCACCTGTTCTTTGAAGTGATTATGTCACCTGTTCTGGGAAGTGAATATGTCACCTGTTCTGGGAAGTGAATATGTCACCTGTTCTTTGAAGTGATTATGTCACCTGTTCTGGGAAGTGATTATGTCACCTGTTCTGGGAAGTGAATATGTCACCTGTTCTGGGAAGTGAATATGTCACCTGTTCTGGGAAGTGAATATGTCACCTGTTCTGGGAAGTGAATATGTCACCTGTTCTGGGAAGTGAATATGTCACCTGTTCTTTGAAGTGATTATGTCACCTGTTCTGGGAAGTGAATATGTCACCTGTTCAGGGAAGTGATTATGTCACCTGTTCTGGGAAGTGAATATGTCACCTGTTCTGGGAAGTGAATATGTCACCTGTTCTGGGAAGTGAATATGTCACCTGTTCTGGGAAGTGAATATGTCACCTGTTCTGGGAAGTGAATATGTCACCTGTTCTTTGAAGTGATTATGTTACCTGTTCTGGGAAGTGAATATGTCACCTGTTCTGGGAAGTGAATATGTCACCTGTTCTGGGAAGTGAATATGTCACCTGTTCTGGGAAGTGAATATGTCACCTGTTCTGAGAAGTGAATATGTCACCTGTTCTGGGAAGTGAATATGTCACCTGTTCTGGGAAGTGAATATGTCACCTGTTCTGGGAAGTGAATATGTCACCTGTTCTGGGAAGTGATTATGTCACCTGTTCTGGGAAGTGAATATGTCACCTGTTCTGGGAAGTGAATATGTCACCTGTTCTGGGAAGTGAATATGTCACCTGTTCTGGGAAGTGATTATGTCACCTGTTCTTGGAAGTGAATATGTCACCTGTTCTGGGAAGTGATTATGTCACCTGTTCTGGGAAGTGAATATGTCACCTGTTCTGGGAAGTGAATATGTCACCTGTTCTGGGAAGTGAATATGTCACCTGTTCTGGGAAGTGAATATGTCACCTGTTCTGGGAAGTGAATATGTCACCTGTTCTGGGAAGTGAATATGTCACCTGTTCTGGGAAGTGAATATGTCACCTGTTCTGGGAAGTGAATATGTCACCTGTTCTTTGAAGTGAATATGTCACCTGTTCTTTGAAGTGATTATGTCACCTGTTCTGGGAAGTGAATATGTCACCTGTTCTGGGAAGTGAATATGTCACCTGTTCTGGGAAGTGAATATGTCACCTGTTCTGGGAAGTGATTATGTCACCTGTTCTGGGAAGTGAATATGTCACCTGTTCTGGGAAGTGAATATGTCACCTGTTCTGGGAAGTGAATATGTCACCTGTTCTGAGAAGTGAATATGTCACCTGTTCTGGGAAGTGAATATGTCACCTGTTCTGGGAAGTGAATATGTCACCTGTTCTGAGAAGTGAATATGTCACCTGTTCTGGGAAGTGAATATGTCACCTGTTCTGGGAAGTGAATATGTCACCTGTTCTGAGAAGTGAATATCTCACCTGTTCTGGGAAGGTTTATTTTTGCGTTGCAGGGAGATTCTGAGAATATTTGACTCTGGTTCCTTGGAGGTTTTCCTGCGAGGTTTTGTCAGAACTCAGAGAATGGAAATGATAGTTAATTTAGAGGTTTTATTAGCCCTTTACCCTTATCTACCCTTTACCCTTTACTCTTCTCCAAAGTGATTCAAGGCACTTTTATGACTCAAAGATGAGTCTTCAACTATAAGGGGCTTGTTTGAGCTTTCTGAGCTGTGCTGTTGAAGAACAAGAGCAGCACACTGGTTGTTGTTTTGTTTGGAACACAACCTGCATCCCCGCCTTCACACAATTACTGTTGTTGTTTTGTTTGGAACACAACCTGCATCCCCGCCTTCACACAATTACTGTTGTTGTTTTGTTTGGAACACAACCTGCATCCCCGCCTTCACACTGTTACTATTGTTGTTTTGTTTGGAACACAACCTGCATCCCCGCCTTCACACTGTTACTATTGTTGTTTTGTTTGGAACACAATCTGCATCCCCGCCTTCACACTGTTACTATTGTTGTTTTGTTTGGAACACAACCTGCATCCCCGCCTTCACACTGTTACTATTGTTGTTTTGTTTGGAACACAACCTGCATCCCCGCCTTCACACTGTTACTATTGTTGTTTTGTTTGGAACACAACCTGCATCCCCGCCTTCACACTGTTACTATTGTTGTTTTGTTTGGAACACAACCTGCATCCCCGCCTTCACACAATTACTGTTGTTGTTTTGTTTGGAACACAATCTGCATCCCCGCCTTCACACTGTTACTGTTGTTGTTTTGTTTGGAACACAACCTGCATTCCCGCCTTCACACTACTACTGTTGTTGTTTACACATTCCAAAACAAGTCCATTATAAATCACAATCTGGGTCAGGTGGGCATCATTTGAAAGCTTGTTCTATTGCCAACATGACTAGCTACAGTTTCAGGCTTTCACATTGCAATCCAGGGAAATGGATCATAATTCTAGTGCGCATAGAAAGGAGTCATTCATTCAGGTGCGTGTGCCGCGGCAAATTTTCATCACAGAACAACCCAGGGTATGTCGCCATGTCATCGTGTAACTGTACATCACACATAAGGATCACACAGAGTTTTATGATATGGAAATGTGAAGTGCATATATGGGTGTTTGGCTTGCTTGTATGACATCAAAGAGGTATTTTTTACTCCTAAGACAGATATGACACATGGAAATACATTTCCTTAGGCATTATTTATGCAAACACATGTTTTTATTTTTTACTGTGACACAGCATCAGTGTGTTTCAAACCTATTAGCTTCTGTTCTCTCTCCATGGATTAGTCCACTGTGCCACCAGGATGGAGCTAGAATGCAACAAAAAAAAATCACGCATAGAAAGATGTTAATTGGACCCCATTTTCAAAAGAAACAAGCACTCATTAAGATCAGGTGTGGCCAATTAGTGGGCGTGGCCAACACACCTGAACACACAAGATAGAGCATAGAGAGCAGTTTGTTAAGGCTGAGAAAGGAATGTATTCGTTCTCTGAGGTTTCTTGTGGTTTTTATGGAACGTTTTCTCGACGTTCTCAGAACAATTTGACAACATGACTTTAAATAGAACCATGAGTAAACCTGTAGGAAACGTTACGCTGAAGTACTGAGATACCCACATGAGAATGTTTCTTAACATTCTCTGAACTATTTGATAACATTTCCATTGTCAAACCAGTTGGAAAACATTCCTAGAACATTTTAAAAAAATGTATTAAATGTAACCATGTTTGAACTTTAAGCAAATGTTCTGTTAAATGATTGAAATACCAAGAAAACAAAGGTATTTTGGTCAGGTTCCTTAAATGTGCAAAGAATGTTCCAAAGCCAAGCAACTATCCAGCAACATTCCCAGAACGTTGTGGGAAGATTGCATGCAAAATAGGACAACCACTCTCACACCAAGCTCTAAGAAACATATGGTTCTCAGAACGTTGTGCGCTAGCTGGGTGAATTTAGTGTAACACTGTGAGAACAAATAATTTTTATCCTAATATTTATTTCGTTTTCCCAGAGGCAACTCCCTGTCTGCTGTGGTTTAGCTCAGCCGGTTCTAACACACACACACACACACACACACACACACACACACACACACACACACACACACACACACACACACACACACACACACACACACACACACACACACACACACACACACACACACACACACACACACACACACCTCATGTCAGTATACAGCAGGACACAGCTACATCACGGGGGTCCGCTCTTTAATGTCCCTGGCTTTAAATGGCACCCTATTCCCGATATAGGTTACTACTTTAGACCAGATCCCTGTGAGCCCAAGTGCACTACATAGGAAATAGGGTGTGGTTTGGGACGTGCCCTTGGAGGAGGAGGCGAAGGCCTTTCCTGATGGAAGCATTACTCACAAACCATTGAGTTCAATATTTCCCAGCGCTCAATAACCATTACTCTGTTAGGATGCTGCCATCACCGCCAGACGCTAATTCATTTCATTTCATAATTATGGATCGTGTGGCGGCCAGCGGCGGCCAGGCAGAAAGGTCAGGGTGGGTCTGCTGGTAGCGGGACAGAGTGGACACAGTGGACTTCATAAAGGACAGGGAGGAACAGAGATGATAGAGAGACAGATTTACAACAGGGGGTGTGCTGACTCACAAACACAAGAGCACTGGTCTGGTTGGGATTCAAATATGCTGGTTGATTTAATAGTGTGAACAGTGAGTACAGACATGGATAGAGAAACACACAACACAATGTATAGCCACGTGCGCAAACACACACACACACACACACACACACACACACACACACACACACACACACACACACACACACACACACACACACACACACACACACACACACACACACACACACACACGCACACACACACACACAGCCTCCCCCTTTATTTATTTCTTTCTTTCATACTCTCCCTCCCTCCCTCCCTCTATTTCCTCTAAGCTGCTGTGTTGAATGGATGGGCACACAGCTGATCAACCCTCAACACTAAAAACACTAAAAACTCTTGATCCTTTTCTCCACGTGACTTTGTCTCGGTTCTTCAGCAGACTCTCACTGGGATTCAAAGCCATGTTTGATTTGCTTGATGCAGATTGACGTACAGTGCCTTCGTAAAGTATTCAGACCCCTTGACTTTTTCCCAAAAATGTAACATAACAGCCATATTCTAAAATGGATTAAATAAATACAAATCCTCAGCAATCTACATACAATACCCCATAATCACAAAGCAGAAACATGTTATTAGAAATAACTTCTATACATAAGTATTCAGACCCTTTGCTATGAGACTCGAAATTGAGCTCAGGTGCATCCTGTTTCCATTGATCATCCTTGAGATGTTTCTACAACTTGATTGGAGTCCACCTGTGGTAAATTCAATTGATTGGACAAAATTTGGAAAAGGACACACCTGTCTTTAAAAGGTCCCACAGTTGACAGTGCATGTCAGAGCAAAAACAAAGCCATGAGGTCGAAGGTATTGTCCATAGAGCTCCGAGACAGGATTCTATCGAGGCACAGATCTGGGGAAGGGTAACAGACAATTTCTGCAGCATTGAAGGTCCCCAAGAATACAGTGGCCTCCATTATTGTTAAATGGAAGAAGTTTGGAACCACCAAGACTTTTCCGAGAGCTAACCGCCCGGCCAAACTGAACAGCCAGGGAGGTGACTGAGCTGTATTAGAGTTCCTCTGGGGAGATGGGAGAACCTTCCAGAAGGACAACCATCTCTGCAGCACTCCACCAATCAGGCCTTTATGGTAGAGTGGTCAGACGAAAGCCACTCCTCAGTAAAAGGCACATGACAGCACGCTTGGAGTTTGCCGAAATGCACCTAAAGACTCTAAGACCATGAGAAACAAGATTTTTTGGTTTGATGAAACCAAGTTGAACACGTTGGCCTGAATGACAAGTGTCACGTCTGGAGGACACATGGCACCATCACAATCCCGAAGCATGGTGGTGGCAGCATCATGCTGTGGGGATGTTTTTCAGCGGCTGGGACTAAGAGACTAGTCAGGATCGAGGCAAAGCTGAACGGAGCAAAGTACAGAGAGGTCCTCGATGAAAACCTGCTTCAAAGCACTCAGGACCTCAGACTGGGGCAAAGATTCACCTTCCAACAGGACAACGACCCTAAGCACACAGCCAAGACAGCGCAGGAGTGGCTTCGGGACAAGTCTCTGAATGTCCTTGAGTGGCCCAGCCAGAGCCAGGACTTGACCTCAATCAAACATGTCTGGAGACCTGAAAATAGCTGTGCAGCAACGCTCCCCATCCAACCTGACAGAGCTTGAGAGTATTTGCAGAGAAGAATGGGAGAAACTCCCCAAATACAGGTGTGACACGCTTGTAGCGTCATATCCAAGACAACTGAAGGCTGTAATCGCTGCCAAAGGTGCTTCAACAAAGTACTGAGTAAAGGGTCTGAATACTTATGGAAATGTGATAATTATGTTTTACAAACCTGTTTTTGCTTTGTCATTATGGGGTATTGTTTGTAGGTTGTTGAGGGGAAAAAAGGCTGTAACATAACAACATGTGGAAAAAGTCAAGGGGTCTGAATACTTGCCGAAGGCACTGTGTATGTATAGTGGAGTCTGAAATTATTGACACCCTTGATACACTACATGACCAAAAGTATGTTGACACCGGCTCGTCGAACATCTCTTTCCAAAATCATGGGCATTAATATGGAGTTGGTCCCCTTTTGCTGCTATAACAGCCTCCACTCTTCTGGGAAGGTTTCCACTGTATTAGAACATTGCTGCTATAACAGCCTCCACTCTTCTGGGAAGGTTTCCACTGTATTAGAACATTGCTGCTATAACAGCCTCCACTCTTCTGGGAAGGTTTCCACTGTATTAGAACATTGCTGCTATAACAGCCTCCACTCTTCTGGGAAGGTTTCCACTGTATTAGAACATTGCTGCTATAACAGCCTCCACTCTTCTGGGAAGGTTTCCACTGTATTAGAACATTGCTGCTATAACAGCCTCCTCTCTTCTGGGAAGGTTTCCACTGTGTTAGAACATTGCTGCTATAACAGCCTCCACTCTACTAGGAAGGTTTCCACTGTATTAGAACATTGCTGCTATAACAGCCTCCACTCTACTAGGAAGGTTTCCACTGTGTTAGAACATTGCTGCTATAACAGCCTCCACTCTACTAGGAAGGTTTCCACTGTGTTAGAACATTGCTGCTATAACAGCCTCCACTCTCTGGGAAGGCTTCCACTGTATTAGAACATTGCTGCTATAACAGCCTCCACTCTCTGGGAAGGTTTCCACTGTATTAGAACATTGCTGCTATAACAGCCTCCACTCTACTAGGAAGGTTTCCACTGTGTTAGAACATTGCTGCTATAACAGCCTCCACTCTCTGGGAAGGTTTCCACTGTATTAGAACATTGCTGCTATAACAGCCTCCACTCTCTGGGAAGGTTTCCACTGTATTAGAACATTGCTGCTATAACAGCCTCCACTCTTCTGGGAAGGTTTCCACTGTATTAGAACATTGCTGCTATAACAGCCTCCACTCTACTAGGAAGGTTTCCACTGTATTAGAACATTGCTGCTATAACAGCCTCCACTCTACTAGGAAGGTTTCCACTGTGTTAGAACATTGCTGCTATAACAGCCTCCACTCTACTAGGAAGGTTTCCACTGTGTTAGAACATTGCTGCTATAACAGCCTCCACTCTCTGGGAAGGCTTCCACTGTATTAGAACATTGCTGCTATAACAGCCTCCACTCTCTGGGAAGGTTTCCACTGTATTAGAACATTGCTGCTATAACAGCCTCCACTCTACTAGGAAGGTTTCCACTGTGTTAGAACATTGCTGCTATAACAGCCTCCACTCTCTGGGAAGGTTTCCACTGTATTAGAACATTGCTGCTATAACAGCCTCCACTCTCTGGGAAGGTTTCCACTGTATTAGAACATTGCTGCTATAACAGCCTCCACTCTACTAGGAAGGTTTCCACTGTGTTAGAACATTGCTGCTATAACAGCCTCCACTCTCTGGGAATGTTTCCACTGTATTAGAACATTGCTGCTATAACAGCCTCCACTCTCTGGGAAGGTTTCCACTGTATTAACACATTGCTGCTATAACAGCCTCCACTCTCTGGGAAGGTTTCCACTGTATTAGAACATTGCTGCTATAACAGCCTCCACTCTCTGGGAAGGTTTCCACTGTATTAGAACATTGCTGCTATAACAGCCTCCACTCTCTGGGAAGGTTTCCACTGTGTTAGAACATTGCTGCTATAACAGCCTCCACTCTCTGGGAAGGTTTCCACTGTATTAGAACATTGCTGCTATAACAGCCTCCACTCTCTGGGAAGGTTTCCACTGTATTAGAACATTGCTGCTATAACAGCCTCCACTCTCTGGGAAGGTTTCCACTGTATTAGAACATTGCTGCTATAACAGCCTCCACTCTCTGGGAAGGTTTCCACTGTATTAGAACATTGCTGCTATAACAGCCTCCACTCTCTGGGAAGGTTTCCACTGTGTTAGAACATTGCTGCTATAACAGCCTCCACTCTCTGGGAAGGTTTCCACTGTATTAGAACATTGCTGCTATAACAGCCTCCACTCTCTGGGAAGGTTTCCACTGTATTAGAACATTGCTGCTATAACAGCCTCCACTCTCTGGGAAGGTTTCCACTGTATTAGAACATTGCTGCTATAACAGCCTCCACTCTCTGGGAAGGTTTCCACTGTATTAGAACATTGCTGCTATAACAGCCTCCACTCTCTGGGAAGGTTTCCACTGTGTTAGAACATTGCTATGGGGACTTGCTTCCATTCAGCCACAAGAGCATTAGTGATTTCGGCACTGATGTTGGGCGATTAGGCCTGGCTCGCAGTCGGCGTTCCAATTCATCCCTAAGGTGTTCGATGGAGTTGAGGTCAGGGCTCTGTGCAGACCAGGAAAGTTCTTCTACACCGATCTCAACAGAACATTTCTGTATGGACCTCGCTATGTGCACGGCTGTGTGCTCAATTTTATACACCTGTCAGCAATGGGTGTGGCTGAAATAGCCGAAACCACTAATTTGAAGGGGTGTCCACATACTTTTGTATATATAGTGTATAAAAGACTTTAAAAAATAAATATAAAAAATACTGAGCTATATTGTATGCGGTAAAAAATATATTGTATTATTTTATACTAATAGAATTTTCAGAAAAATTGACTTTCTGTCTGTAGTGGTTGAAATGATTGACACCCCTGTTTTCATTACATTTCAATAACTCACCTTGCAAGGACAATGGCACTGAGCCTTTTCCTCAAATGTTTTATTAGTTGGGGACCACATATATAATTCTTCCAGATTTTGATGGCAATAAACCATTTTTGTGTGTATTTTTACATGTTCTTGGGGTTACTGTCTTCAAGATCCACTTGCGGCCATGTTTCAGCCTCCTAGCAGAGGCAACCAGCTTTTTGGCAACAATGTTGTGGTACTGGGTAGAGTTCATGATGTTAGTGACATTAACAAGGGCCTCAGGTTCTGGGGGGCTGTGACCAGGATATGTGTGCATGTGGTGAATCATAGTGGGTCATGGTAGTCTGACAAGGGTTAGAGCCTCCATCCTATCCCCCCCCCCCCTCCCCCAGGGAGGCGCTGTAGCCGGGTCAGGGTGCCACATTGAGGGCCTGTGGGGGACGGTTGGGGACCATAGCGTGTGGAGGAAAGGGCTGAGGGGTCCGAGGCCTGGCCCTGTCAGCTGGCGTTAGTGGAGCTGTAGGCCTGGGTCAGATTGGAAGGGGGGGGGGGGGGGGGGGGGGAGGGGCAGAGGACCAACAGTAGCACTATCATCACTACCAGGGTCAGACCAGGGGAGGGGCACAGGACCTATAGTAGCAACATCATAACTACCAGGATCAGACCAGGAGAGGGGCACAGGACCAATAGTAGCACCATCATCACTACCAGGGTCAGACCAGGGGAGGGGCACAGGACCTATAGTAGCACCATCATCACTACCAGGGTCAGACCAGGGGGAGGGGCACAGGACCTATAGTAGCACCATCATCACTACCAGGGTCAGACCAGGGGGAGGGGCACAGGACCTATAGTAGCACCATCATCACTACCAGGGTCAGACCAGGGGAGGGGCACAGGACCTATAGTAGCACCATCATCACTACCAGGGTCAGACCAGGGGGAGGGGCACAGGACCTATAGTAGCACCATCATCACTACCAGGGTCAGACCAGGGGAGGGGCACAGGACCTATAGTAGCACCATCATCACTACCAGGATCAGACCAGGGGAGGGGCACAGGACCAATAGTAGCACCATCATCACTACCAGGATCAGACCAGGGGGAGGGGCACAGGACCTATAGTAGCACCATCATCACTACCAGGATCAGACCAGGGGAGGGGCACAGGACCTATAGTAGCACCATCATCACTACCAGGGTCAGACCAGGGGAGGGGCACAGGACCTATAGTAGCAACATCATCACTACCAGGATCAGACCAGGAGAGGGGCACAGGACCAATAGTAGCACCATCATCACTACCAGCGTCAGACCAGGGGAGGGGCACAGGACATATAGTAGCACCATCATCACTACCAGGGTCAGACCAGGGGGAGGGGCACAGGACCTATAGTAGCACCATCATCACTACCAGGGTCAGACCAGGGGAGGGGCACAGGACCTATAGTAGCACCATCATCACTACCAGGATCAGACCAGGGGAGGGGCACAGGACCAATAGTAGCACCATCATCACTACCAAGGTCAGACCAGGGGAGGGGCACAGGACCTATAGTAGCACCATCATCACTACCAGGATCAGACCAGGGGAGGGGCACAGGACCTATAGTAGCACCATCATCACTACCAGGGTCAGACAAGGGGAGGGGCACAGGACCTATAGTAGCACCATCATAACTACCAGGGTCAGACCAGGGGAGGGGCACAGGACCTATAGTAGCACCATCATCACTACCAGGGTCAGACCAGGGGGAGGGGCACAGGACCTATAGTAGCACCATCATAACTACCAGGGTCAGACCAGGGGAGGGGCACAGGACCTATAGTAGCACCATCATCACTACCTAGGTCAGACCAGGGGGGGGGGGGGGGGGGGGGCACAGGACCTATAGTAGCACCATCATCACTAACAGGCTGGATCACATACTGGCATGGCTCTGCAGGGATGCCCACTTCTGGGGCAAGCAGCTGACTCACTCAAACACTCTCCCATACACATGTGCATACACACACACACACACACACACACACACACACACACACACACACACACACACACACACACACACACACACACACACACACACACACACACACACACACACACACACACACTGTATACTCCCCACTGGTCTTCTCATTGGCTGTTATACTGCCATACTCCCCACTGGTCTTCTCATTGGCTGTTATACTGCCATACTCCCCACTGGTATTCTTATTGGCTGTTATACTGTATACTCCCCACTGGTCTTCTCATTGGCTGTTATACTGTATACTCCCCACTGGTCTTCTCATTGGCTGTTATACTGCCATACTCCCCACTGGTCTTCTCATTGGCTGTTATACTGCCATACTCCTCACTGGTCTTCTATTGGCTGTTATACTGCCATGCTCCTCACTGGTCTTCTATTGGCTGTTATACTGCATACTCCTCACTGGTCTTCTCATTGGCTGTATTACTGCCATACTCCTCACTGGTCTTCTATTGGCTGTTATACTGCATACTCCTCACTGGTCTTCTATTGGGTGTTATATTGCCATACTCCTCACTGGTCTTCTCATTGGCTGTTATACTGCCATACTCCTCACTGGTCTTCTATTGGCTGTTATACTGCATAATCCCCACTGGTCTACTCATTGGCTGTTATACTGCATACTCCTCACTGGTCTTCTCATTGGCTGTTATACTGCCACACTCCTCACTGGTCTTCTATTGGCTGTTATACTGCATACTCCTCACTGGTCTTCTATTGGCTGTTATACTGCATACTCCTCACTGGTCTTCTATTGGCTGTTATACTGCCATACTCCCCACTGTTCTTCTCATTGGCTGTTATACTGCATACTCCCCACTGGTCTTCTATTGGCTGTTATACTGCATACTCCTGAAGTAGGGCATAAAATGGCACCGGGCAGAAATGGCAAAAGTTTTACGGGCGCCCAACCAATTGTGCTACTATGTGGGTTTTTTTACGTTATTTGTAAAATATTTTGTACATAATGTTTCTGCAACTGTATCTTACGGCAAAAAAAGAGCTTCTGGATATCAGGACAGCGGTCACTCACCTCGGATTAGACAAAGATGTTTTCTTCAACAAGCAGGATGCACAGGACATTCTCCAAACACCCGACAAGACCAACATCCCCGTTATTTGCAAGAGGAAGAAACACAGGTACAGAGGACACAGAACGGGATGCCTTGTGAGGACCCGTAGAAGGCTAGTGGGAAAGCTGCCGTTACCGTCAATATTACTCACCAACGTGCCATCATTGGACAATAAATGAGACGAGGTACGATCACGAATATCCTACCAACGGGACATGAAAAATTGTCATATTCTATGTTTCACGGAATTGTGGCTGAATGACAACATGGATATTCAGCTAGCGGGATATACGCTGCACCGGCAAGATAGAACAGCACACTCCGGTAAGACGAGTGGGCGCAGGCTGTGCATATTTGTAAAAAACAGCTGGTGCACGAAATCTAAGGAAGTCTCTAGATTTTGCTCGCCTGAAGTAGAGTATAATGTGATAAATTGCAGGCCACACTACTTGCCTAGAGAGTTCTCAGCTATACTTTTCATGGCTGTTTATTTACCACAACAATCAGATGCTGGCACTAAGACGCACTCAGTCAGCTGTATAAGGAAATAAGCAAACAGGAAACCACTCACCCTGAGGCGGCGCTCCTAGTGGCCGGAGACTTTAATGCAGGGAAACTTAAATCAGTTCTACCAAATTTCTATCAACATGTTAAATGTGCAACCAGAGGGAAAGAAATTCTAGATCACCTGTACTCCACACACAGAGACGCGTACAAAGCTCTCCCTCGCCCTCCATTTGGTAAATCTGACCACAACTCTATCCTCCTGATTCCTGCTTACAAGCAAAAATTAAAGCTGGAAGCACCAGCGACTCGGTCTATGAAAAAGTGGTCAGATGAAGCAGATGCTAAACTACAGAACTGTTTTGTTATCCCAGACTTGTCACGAACTTCAAAATGAGCAGACCAAGGCGCAGCGTGCATTGAGTTCCACATCTTTTTAATACAAAGTGAAACTAGAAACAAAACAACAAAACTACAAAGAACGTGAAGACGTAGTGCCCTAACACAAACAATATCCCACTAAGCAGTTGGGAGATAGGGCTGACCAAATATGATCCCCAATTAAAGGCAACAATTACCAGCTGCCTCCAATTGGGAACCATACAAAACCACCAACATAGAAATACACATTCTAGAACACCCCCCCTAGTCACATCCTGACCTAAACCACAATAGAGAATCCAAGGGCTCTCTATGGTCAGGGCGTGACAAGACTGGAACATGTTCCGGGATTCTTCCGATGGCATTGAGGAGTACACCTCATCTGTCAATGGCTTCATCAATAAGTGCATCGAGGACGTCGTCCCCACAGTGACTGAACATACATACCCCAACCAGAAGCCATGGATTACAGGCAACATTCGTAAAGGATAGAACTGCCGCTTTCAAGGTGCGGGACTCTAACCCGGAAGCTTACAAGAAATCCTGCTATGCCCTGCGATGAACCATCAAACAGGCAAAGCGTCAATACAGGGCTAAGATTGAATTATACTACACCGGCTCTGATGCTCGTCTTATGTGACAGGGCTTGCAAACTATTACAGACTACAAAGGGAAGCACAGCCGCGAGATGCCCAGTGACACGAGCCTACCAGACGAGCTAAATCACTTCTATGCTTCGAGGCAAGCAACACTGACGCATGCATGAGAGCATCAGCTGTTCCGGACGACTGTGTGATCACGCTCTCCGTAGCCGACGTGAGTAAGACCTTTAAACAGGTCAACATTGACAAGGCTGCAGGGCCAGACAGATTACCAGGACGTGTGCTCCGGGCATGTGCTGACCAACTGACAGGTGTCTTCACTGACATGTTCAACATGTCCCTGATTGAGTCTGTAATACCAACATGTTTCAAGCAGACCACCATAGTCCCTGTGCCCAAGAACACCAAGGCAACCTGCCTAAATTACTACAGACCCGTAGCACTCACGTCCGTAGCCATGAAGTGCTTTGAAAGGCTGGTAATGGCTCACATCAACACCATTATCCCAAAAACCCTAGACCCACTCCAATTTGCATACCGCCCAAACAGATCCACAGATGATGTAATCTCTATTGCACTCCACACTGCCCTTTCCCACCTGGACAAAAGGAACACTTATGTGAGAATGCTATTCATTGACTACAGCTCAGCGTTCAACACCATAGTACTTTCAAAGCTCATCATTAAGCTAAGGATCCTGGGACTAAACACCTCCCTCTGCAACTGGATCCTGGACTTCCTGACGGGCCGCCCCAAGGTGGTGTGGGTAGGTAGCAACACATCCGCCATGCTGATCCTCAACACGGGAGCCCCCCAGGGTGCGTGCTCAGTCCCCTTCTGTACTCCCTGTTCACCCATGACTGCACGTCCAGGCACGACTCCAACACCATCATTAAGTTTGCAGATGACACCACAGTGGTAGGACTGATCACCGACAACGACGGGACAGTCTATAGGGAGGAGGTCAGAGACCTGGCCGGGTGGTGCCAGAATAACAACCTATCCCTCAACGTAACCAAGACTAAGGAGATGATTGTGGACTATAGGAAAAGGAGCACCGAGCACGTCCCCATTCTCATCGACGGGGCTGTAGTGGAGCAGGTTGAGAGGTTCAAGTATCTTGGTGTCCACATCACCAACAAACTAGAATGGTCCAAACACACCAAGACAGTCGTGAAGAGGGCACGGCAAAGCCTATTCCCCCTCAGGAAACTAAAAAGATTTGTCATGGGTCCTGAGATCCTTAAAAGGTTCTACAGCTGCAACATTAAGAGCATCCTGACCTGTTGCATTACTGCCTGGTACGACAATTGCTCGGCCTCCGACCGCAAGGCACTACAGAGGGTACGGACCAGTACATCACTGTGGCTAAGCTGCCTGCCATCGAGGACCTCTACACCAGGCGGTGTCAGGGGAAGGCCCTAAATTTGTCAAAGACCCCAGCTACCCCAGTGGCAAGCGGTACCGGAGTGCCAAGTCTAGGACAAAAAGGCATCTCAACAGTTTTTACCCCTAAGCCATAAGACCCCTGAACAGGTAATCAAATGGCTACCCATACAATTTGCATTGTTTCCCCCCCAAACCCCTCTTTTACGCTGCTGCTTCTCACTGTTTATCATATATGCATAGTTACTTTAATTATACATTCATGTACATACTACCTCAATTGGGCCGACCAACCAGTGCTCCCGCACATTGGCTAACCGAGCTATCTGCATTGTGTTCCACCCACCACCCGCCAACCCCCTCTTTTATGCTACTGCTACTCTCTGTTCATCATATATGCATAGTCACTTTAACCATATCTACATGTACATACACCCTCAATCAGCCTGACTAACCGGTGTCTGTATGTAGCCTCGCTACTTTTATAGCCTCACTACTCCTTTTCACTGTCTTTTTACTGTTATTTTTATTTCCTTACTTACCTATTGTTCACCTAATACTTTTTTTGCACTATTGGTTAGAGCCTGTAAGTAAGCATTTCACTATAAGGTCTACACCTGTTGTATTCGGTCCACGTGACAAATAAACTTTGATTTGATTAGATTTTCTAATAAGGTTATGGATTGGTGTGAGCATTTGATTCCCATTGGTGTGATTCTATTGAGAGCCGCTGTTTTATATCCTCTACATGTCAGATTTAGGCTATTTACATCCTTCACACAGGCAAATGGTTATTGATTCCAGCAATGAAAGATGGGGGAGCTGAATCTAATTAAAAACATAAAGGGAAGAGGAGGGGGAAGAGGGAGGGAGAGAGAGGGAGAGTGTTTTTGTGTACGTGTGCTTGTATATGTGCATATGTTTATATGTGTGTGTGTTCTCTCTCTCTCTCTCTCTCTCTCTCTCTCTCTCTCTCTCTCTCTCTCTCTCTCTCTCTCTCTCTCTCTCTCTCTCTCTCTCTCTCTCTCTCTCTCTCTCTGTCTCTCTCTGTCTCTCTCTGTCTCTCTCTGTCTCTCTCTGTCTCTCTCTGTCTCTCTCTGTCTGTCTCTGTCTGTCTCTCTCTCTCTCTCTCTCTCTCTCTCTCTCTCAATCTCACACTGATGACTGACGTCTTCTCTGACTCTTCCTGCATTAAAGCATTTCCCCAGACGTGTCCTGGTTCAGATGAAGGCTGTGTGATGCTAATAGAAATATTGAAGCTTGGGAAGGAAGGTTCTAGAACCCTCTTCCTTAATGATCTCCACCATATGCTCCATCCCCCTGTTCTGCCTCCCTCCCTCCCTCTCTCCCTCCCTCCCTCTCTCCCTCCCTCCCTCCCTCCCTCCCTCTCTCCCTCCCTCCCTCCTTTTCTTTCTCTTCCTTTATTCCGCAATCCCTCCCTCTCTTCCTCTATCTCTCTCTCCCTCCCTCCTTTCCACCACCCCAGGATCAGAAAACACCCCCAGCACCCCCCCCCCCCCCTTCTCTCCCTCCCTGCTACATTAACTACAAACCTAATTTTCCCACAAAGAGAAGCCATGGGCTGAAAATTGGCTGGGACGAGTCATTAAACCCTCATCTCACCCTTCTCCTCCCCCATGACACCCTGCGTTATACAAATGACCACCCCACCTGAGTCGGTGATGGCAGATATCATCCCACCGCCTGCTGAGAAATGATTGGAGCGATGAGGGTGCTAATGCTGAGGAATAGTGGTGGTGTGAGAGAGTGTGTGTGTGTGTTGAGCTGGTAATTGATGGTGACTGCTCAAGACGCATGGTCGAGGCCAGGGGGGAGAGAGGGAGGGAGGGAGGGAGAGGTGAAGAAAGAGGGAGGGAGAGAGGGAGGGAGGGGGAGGTGAAGAAAGAGGGAGGGAGAGAGGGGGGGGGTGCTTCTTCACCTGTATTCTAGCTGTTTGGGGTTTTAGGCTGGGTCTCTGTACAGCACTTCGAGATATTAGCTGATGTACGAAGGGCTATATAAAATAAACTTGATTGATTGATTGATTGATTGAAGATAGATGGAGGGTGGGAGAGAGGGAGGGGGAGAGGGGGGAAGTAAAGAAAGAGGGAGGGAGAGAGAGAAGGGGGAGGGTAGGGGAGGTGAAAAAAGAGGCATGGTAGGAGGGGGGAAGGAGGGAGGATGGTAGAGGTGGAGGAAGAGGGATTGAGGTAGGGAGGGAGGGAGTTAGGTAGAGGTGAAGGAAGAGGGATTGAGGTAGGGAAGGAGGGAGGATGGTAGAGGTGAAGGAAGAGGGATTGAGGTAGGGAGGGAGGGAGTTAGGTAGAGGTGAAGGAAGAGGGATTGAGGTAGGGAAGGAGGGAGTTAGGTAGAGGTAAAGGAGAGGGATGGTAGGAGGGAGAGAGAGGGGGAGAGTGTGAGGTGAATAAAGAGGGTGTGTCGGTGGAGTCAGACTGTGAACATGAAGGATAAGGTGTGGTACCAGACTGTGAACATGAAGGATAAGGTGTGGTACCAGACTGTGAACATGAAGGATAAGGTGTAGTACCAGACTGTGAACATGAAGGATAAGGTGTGGTACCAGGAACCTGGCTGACTTTAGACCTGCTGCTCAAATGAGAAGGAGTTATTGGAAGCATACCTGGGCGCCTGCCACAGAGGGGTTGGAGGAGGCATCCAATCATTACAACGTGATCAGGGTCACTACACTCCAACCTGTCTATGTTTACTTCTGTGTCTCTGTCTGGAAGGGGGCCCACGTTTGACCCCCTTAAATGTCTTTCTGATGGAAATGAGGACATTGTTTTCAGAGTGTAGTGTAGTATGGGTTATCTGCTCTTACCTCTAGGATTACGTTTGTCTGTGGTTTTCTATCAACTGGATGGCAATGGTGTTCCCTGACTGGCCTGGAATCCTACAGCAACAGGTCCAACTGCATTGAGAACAGCCAAGCAGAGCCACAGCTGCATCTGCACAGCTCCACACACAGCTCCAATACTGCAGTATAGGGTCACATTAGACTGTGTTTCATTTGAAGAGAGTGTGAGTAGGTGTGTTACCCTGTCAGCTGCACCACGTAGCTCTGTGAGGAAGGCTTTAGAGAGGGAGGTGGGATGGTAGCTAGGCTTTCTCCACAATAGCAAGGATTCTCAGAACATTCATAACGTACTTTGTTCTGTTACGTATTCACACTTTATGATTGCATTTGTCAAACGTTATCTCTGTATTGCATGTATGGTATGATTGACTGTTTTCCTACCTTGTGCAATACAAAGACAGATCCTAACAACTGTGATGGATGGCAAGGACACTTCCTGACTCTGGCTCTCAATCACTTCAACAGGTCTCTGTTTCAGAATATTCAAGACACAGCTACAACTGTTACAAATCCACACAGCTCCAGGCTAGTAGTCTGACTATTACAGTATAGAGTCTCTCTGGACCGTCATGTATTTGAAGAGAGTCTTTACAGTATAGAGTCCCTCTGGACCGTCATGTATTTGAAGAGAGTCTTTACAGTATAGAGTCACTCTGGACCGTCATGTATTTGAAGAGAGTCTTTACACTATAGAGTCCCTCTGGACGTCATGTATTTGAAGAGAGTCTTTACAGTATAGAGTCACTCTGGACCTTCATGTATTTGAAGAGAGTCTTTACAGTATAGAGTCACTCTGGACCGTCATGTATTTGAAGAGAGTCTTTACAGTATAGAGTCCCTCTGGAGGTTCATGTATTTGAAGAGAGCCGGAGTAGATTTGTTTCTCTGTCAGCAGCAGTCCCTAGCTCTGTGAGAAGGGATTTAAAGAGATAATGATGATAATGATGATGATGATGATGAGGGTGTTGAGATGACAGTTAGACAGGCAGGCTTTGTCCTGGTAGACAGAGAGAACAGTAATGATAAGATTAGCTAAGACCCGTCATGGACGCATGTAGCTCACATATTTAGTCAGTGGACAAAAAAACAACTAAAGCGACTAAATATTTACCAAGGAGCCTCCATGCCTAGCAAACAACACAATGAGAGGTGATGCATGACCTTGCTCCGTTAAATAACAGCTGTTCTGTGAAATGCTGCACAGCAGATCTCTTCAGAATAGATCTCCTCAAGTCAAGGTTCTTAGCATGACGTCATCATGGACCTTATAGCAGTGCTCTCTTTGCTTCAGGCATGTTAGTTAGCTAGAGGACACGGGTGTTCTGTTAGTTCTAATGGGGACACGTATGTTGTATTGGTTCTGTTAGCAGGGCGTGCAGCCAGGTCACTTGTGATACGGGTCAGTATTCCACGTCCATCCTGGTCTGAGGATGATCCACGCCCCCAGCTTACCTTTATTTAAGGTATCTGTGACCAACAGATGCATATCTGTATTCCCATGTAAAATCCATAGATTCGGGCCTAATTCATTTATTTCAATTGACTGACTTCCTTATATGAATTGTTGCATGTTGCGTTAATATTTTTGTTCAGTATATTTCTATCTTTGCCCACTATCAGTCTTCCAAGTCAAATGCAAATCTAGACCTGGAACTCCCCACCGTTCTGCTGCGCTACTGTAGCTAAAGTATCCGATTGTTAACCACCATTTGCTATCGACTCGCCACCTCACACCGCTGCTCTGCTTTCATCCAGTGTGGCTCCGGTCAGCCACTAAATCGTTGGACAGTTACACACTGTTACACTCATAAACCTGTCAACTGACCCCCATACAGGTCAACAGGAGGCTCTACAGAAGTGAATTGGACACATCTTTTCCCACTTCATGAAAAAGGGTTTCCTCTCTTAACTGGGCGGC